>NC_134884.1:10274809-10367309 GCF_041734735.1 Babylonia areolata
TCGTCCTCCAACTATCTCCCAGATAACTCTCACCAAAGCAGATTCCCGTAATCTCACTTGTGCGAGTGGTGATTATTCCGAAGGAACCGACAATTCTGCACATCCAGTTTTTACTCCAAACCCACTGTGCCTCTTTCGGTCGTTGCCACCCTAAATTACTGCCCCGTGCATCTTGTTCACTGGCCCGACCCAACAGGAGAGACGATAATCACTGTTGCCATGGGGAAGGAAAGGGAATCCCTGTCACCATGGGGTATGAAGGGGGAGAGTGAGCACAGAAGAGGTGTAAGCAAGGAGGAGGAAGGAGGTGGGTGAAACAGAGGCTGTGGATATGAATGAGGGCATTGAAAAACAGCTGCATCACGTCACGGTGGACGCTTGTGAGAGTTCAGCTGGTGCGGAGCAAAAAGAGATGAAGACGAGATAAATGAGACAGCGAAGACTGTAATGAGCGAATGAATGCAGTCATAAGTCTTCACTGTCATTCAATGGGGCTTTCTGTTTCTTGCAGTCACACACTCACTCCACCACTCTCGCACATTTCTCAAGGGCTGACCAGCACGCTTAACCCCCCCCCCCCCACACACACACACCCCTCTCCCCACCAACCCCCCTGAAAACAGATGTGGTGTAAAGTGTACGGATCAGTCCGATCACTTCGACATCTTGAAACAGATAAAAGAAACTCAGATATGCACAAATGCGCGTGGTGGATGCTCAAACTCACCGACGTTGCCAAAGCAACTCCAGTGTCCCTCTTTCAACCTGCAGAGCATGAAGTAACACCCGAGCCGCTCGTCCTTGCCGTTTTCACGAATGGGGGCCAAAGTGAGGACTGTTAGCGTCTGTTCTATCACATGGCACGGGCCCTGAAATGCACTGAAATGTGTGAAGGATTGTTGGGATGCGCGGTAGCAGAATCGATTGGGTGTTGGACTTATCCAGGATTCACCAGATATCGGGGCTTGAGGCCCCGTTTCGGCATGGTCTTGTGTCCCTGGGAAGGCACTCCGTTTTTCCTCACTCCAACCAGGTGAGAATGATCTGACTTTGATTGGGGAACATTAAAAGGGCGGAAGGAGAGGATTGGCTTTCCCCATCCCATGCCGAGCCCTATTCACAGTGAATATAAATTCACTGCCCCGATGGCCGTTAAAAAAGGGTATGGGACCTTTAACCTCTTTACTGTTGGGTACATCCTGAACAAGAAAGTCGGTATGGACTCTATCCTGAACAAACCGCCGATACAGGGATGTTGCACAAGCGGTCTTAGCAGCGCGGCAAAGGCTAATGTCCTGAACCCATAGACTTAGGAAATGTTTAACGCAACAACCAACAGCGCTGCTTTGATCGCTTACGCGTCAATGTTTAGAGAGAGTGGGTCTACACAGCCTGTGCGGGGTGTGCCTGGCCGGAATCCAGTGCCACGAACACCGGCCTTTCATCTGCCGGGCCAACCACATTATGAAGTGAGCTGCTGCCAGAACAAGGATTCTTTGTTTGGTCTAACTGCAAAAACGCCTGAGTGTGCAGCTTTGTGTGTCCTTGGCTGTTCTATCTTTCAAGTATTTTTCTTATTATTATTCTCTATTATTGATATTTGTCACTGTAAGCAAACGTTTAACTATCATACTTATTACCGCAACAACAATTTCAGGTCGCTTAAGTTTACACGGCTCGAAAAGAAAAAGTTGCCATCAACCGCCACCCTGAGTTATTTTCCTGTGTCATCAATATTGACACATCACAGACAGGCCTCAGTTATGACCCACGAGCAAGCAGTGAACCTCACAGGCAGTGTTTTATCTCCGGAGCCACTGAGACATCATCCTGCTTTCATGGTCAGTTATCTCTTCCGATCACTCGTGCCAACGAGCGTGTTTTGATACGTCTGACAGTAGTTACCACAGCGGCAGGCAGTCATACAGTCGTTTCTAAGAATGTTCCATGGATGGGATGTTTGTACTCCCGTGACTCACCGATTGCCAACATGGATCATGGTAACTCTAGCGTGCCTCTTCAGCTTCTTATTCATACGAATACACACGCTAGGGATTTTAAGTTAACAGCAGTTTTGCTCGTACGGTATGTTGACATGGAAAACTGGTACTGCAAAAGACTCGTCGTGAAACCCACCAGTCACAGCCCTTTCAGCTGTCAGGCCGGTGGTTTCGGCGGTTTTTCCAGTCTCGACGCCCTCCCCCGAGTTTCCTCCCTTGGAAGGCCCCTTTCGGCAAGCTATGTGCCAATTTCATTATTTGCATTGTGACTCTCTGTCTCTCTCTCTCTCTCTATATATATATATGACTGATTGGGGAGTTAAACATCCTTTGGTCTCTCTACTAAACAAAGAAGGAATTGATTGATTAACTGAAGTGCTGGCTGGTGTAAGAGTACTAGCTAAGAGAGAGGGGGAAAGAAAGTAAGACAGGATGGCGGGGGGGGGGGGGGGGGGGGGGGTTGTCAGACAGTCTGTTGACACACCCACACAGTCTCGTCTCGTCGTGAAACCAATCCACAAAGAACACAGCATACCCACGTCTGTCCAGAATACATTCACCCTGACTGACACCTTTGTAATATCCATCCATCCTTCACTGCAAGAACCATTGTCTGGGACGAAGGAAAATCTCCCATTCAACGAGTAACAGACTGACTGACCAGCATGAATTATGTCGTTCAGGCACAGACACTAATATCTGCTATTTCTTATCTATCTATCTGTCTCTGTCTGTCTGTCTGTCTGTCTATCTATCTGTTTATCTATGTATGTATCAGTCTGTCTGTCCGTCTATGAATCTGTCTGTTTATGTATGTATGCATGTATCAGTCTGTTTATCTATCTATGTATCTATCTGTTTACATATCTATTTATGTATGTATGTATCAGTCTATCTATCTATCAGTCTATCTGTTTATAGCCACTTGTCTTGGGTGAAGGCAGGGGACTGTGATACAAAACACAATACTATACATCTTTATTCATCAAACAAAAAATTAATCATGCACCAAGAGGCCCACCCACGCCAGTCTCTCAGACCTCAGTCAAGTCCAACACACAGAAGACAACTAACAAGGGAAAAAAAAACACACAAAAAAATGATTAAAGTTGGACCAAGAGGTCCAAAAGTCATACATATATATTATAAACTGAATACACACAAACAAAATATTTTTTAAATAATAAAACACAGCGGCTTGGTTTATCATGCAATTAGAAAAACACCCAGATGTATATACAAAATTATGTGAGTTATAAAAAAGAAACACAACGTAGAATCATAAATCTATCATTTTACATTCTGAAATGGCAGGTTCAATACTCAAATCACAGCATTCTAGCATACAGTAAAAGAGATCTGTTCTAAACGAAAACATACAGTAAGAGAAAACTATTCTGGAATAAGAAATCCTGCCCAAATCGATCTTAATATGGCAGGGGTGGTGGGTAGAGCGTCACGACAGTGTAATGTCAACCATATTTGTATCTTCATTTTTCTGTCTGCACGTCTCTTTGTTTTGCCATCAAAGTGGACTTCCTATTCTGCAGAATTTTACCGAGGACAATTCTTTCGTTGCCGCAGGTTCCTCTACGTATGCTGCACTGCAGGGACCTCGGTTTATCGTCTCATTCCAACGACTAGCACCCAGCAGGCATGAGATTGGGAAATAGTGATTGAGTCTGAAAGGTGGGGGGCTGAAGGTTTTCAGTTCTCAATTTCAAACCATAAAATCTGCACTTGCGGGCCACCAATGCTGCTGAGGTATTCCAACCCACAGAAGACAAAAAGTCAGTCCAATTCTTCCTAAACGGAAGTGTGCTTCCAAACCTGTAAAGTCAGCCTTGGGGGCATGATTTTCAAAATTGTGTCTCGTGTGTGTGTGTGTGTGTGTGTGTGTGTGTGGTTTCAATTCAACTCTGTGAATGTGAGAAAGACAGACAGACAGACAGACAAAGAGATTGAGAATAGGGGTCGGGCTGGACATGGGAAGAAAGAGTTAAAGTTCATGTATGTACACTGCTTTAACTATAACTCTCTCTGTGTTAAACTCTTTGTGTGAGTGAGTGTGTGTGTGTGCGTTTTCAAGGAAAATGTTCTTGGCATACAAGTTTGCACTGTACCAATATAACTGACCATCCGGTCTCTTCAGCTGTAGTCTCTGTTCCACTGACATGCATGTGTGTTGGTTGAGGAAAGAGAGGGGAAAGTGGAATGACTGGAGGGAGGAGGGGGTTGGTCTATATCACTTCCAAGCAGTCAGATTCTCAGCTGGAGCTAGTGGTCAGTGTCTTGGCTCAATGCCAAAATTGCCAGTGTCATTGACAGTGGTTTCATACCCCCACTCCTCCCCACTTCCCTCAGCACTGGTAGGAGACTCAAGAGAGAGGGGAGGGGTACCTTAGCAAATCATGAAAGTCTGCAGGAGGGGGGCGGGGTGTGACGTCGTTAAGAGCAGACCAGCACAAACGGCAGAAAATTCTACGCGCATCTGTGCATTAAGAAGCACTCCCTGACTCATCTCGTTATACACATTCCGGCGGTACCGCAAGGCCCCGCCCCCTATCGCCTGGCCCAGTTGAGCATCATGATGCGGAGATGCGCCGTACCGTAGTTACTAAAAAAAAAGCAGAGATGGTGCATAATAATAATAATAATAATAAAACATTTAGATTTTAACTTGTTTCTTTTAAATTGTTATTCACTGCGCTAGTTACGTAAACTTCACACTGAATGACGGTCAAACATTTAAAATCTGCTTTTTAGTACCTGCCTTTATAAAAAGGAGAGTACTATTACGATGGAAGCCATGTCGCAAAATTTATGTCTGTGTGTGTGTGTGTGTGTGTGTGTGTAAACACAAATGTGTGGCAAAGGCTACATCAAGATCTACTGGATGTGTGTGTGTGTGTGCGCGTGCGTGCGTGCGTGTGTGTGCGTGCGTGCGTTTGTGTGTGTGTGTGTGTGTGTGTTTATTATGTGTGTTTCACAGTTTGTTTTGTCTACTTCATCGACGGTGAACTGGACTATGAATAGTCCAACAAGTATTTCTGTTGTGTAATTTTGATATTTGTTGTTGCTTCTTCTTATTTCTTTTTTGTTGGGTTTTGTTTGTTAGTTTGTTTGTGTGTGTGTGTGTGTGTGTGTGTGTGTGTGTGTGTGTGTGATATAATATTTCTGGGTTTTCTTACGTGGTTTCTTAAGTAGTTGATGTGTCGCTAGTATGTGGTTTGTATTTATATTTTGTTGTTGTTGTTTTGTTTTTAGTACTCTCCTTTTATAAAAAGGAGAGTACTGTTATGATGGACCAGTGCGAGAAATTTCCGTCTGTCTCTGTGTGTGTGTGTGTGTGTGAGTGTGTGTGTGTGTGTAAACACAAATGTGTGGCAAAGGCTACCACAAAATCTACTGGACCAATTGATCTAAAATTTGACACACAGTTCGGCATAATTCTAGTGATGTTGCCCGGCCATTTAGATTGTCACTTCCGGTTCTGGGAGACTATTTCCGGTCCAAAAAACGGTTTGGGCGCTTAAGCACAATAACACAAGAACTAGATCTAGCCTATGGCTTTATTTGGCCTATGACTGCGTTGTCTTTCTGTGTTTCAAGTTACGTCTTACACCTCTGCAATTCGTTTCGACAAGCAGAGAAAAAAAATGACGTCCAATAATGACACGATTTGATGACGTAATCTCACTAGATTATCAACACCGCATTATCTGGGGAGAACTCATTGAATGATCAGGGAAGGGAAAAAGTTAATCTACATTATGTTTGCTGCTTTTATTGATCAACAAATTCTTAGATGGAGGATAATTAACATTATCATTGTGAATTAATTACCAAGTTAGTGACGCATCCCGCTTATCATCAGATTCTGCGAATTTTCTGCCGTTAGTGCTGGTCTGCTCTTAACGACGTCACAGCGGGGTTTGGGAAGTGACTTTTTTCTCTCTGAAATCAACCGCTCTCTTCCGCTGAAAGTTCCCCAGCATGGACTCTGTGTGTCTGTGTGTGTGTGTGTTCAGGGGAGAAAGAAAGAGAGAGAGAGACAGCAAGCGAGCGTGAGTGTGCACACGCGTGTGTATGTGTGGTTTCAATTCAACTGTGTGTAAACGTGAGACAGAGAGGGAGGCAGAGAGGGGAGATGGTAGGAGGAAAGAATGCAAGTTGTATTTGTGCATGTGTATGCACTCCTTTCAAATTCAATAGATCCCTCTCTCCGTGTGTGACTGTGTGTGTGTGTGTGTGTGTGTGTGTGTTCAATACAACTCTGTGTATATGCAAGAAAGAGAGGGAGACAGACAAAGAGGGAGAGAGGGACAAAGAGACAGAGAGGGGAGAAGGTGGGAGGAAAGAGTGCAAGTTTGTATGTGTGCATATATGTGCATTGTGTGTGAGTTCAATCTCCGTGTGTGTGTGCTTGAAAGAGAGTGTGTGTGAGTGTGCACGCGCATGTGCGTATTACTAAGCTCTGTGTGATTGTGTGAGTGCTCATAATATTATGTGTGCACATGTGCAAGTGTGAAGGAGAGAGAGATAAAATAAGAAACAGAGTATCTGTATATGTGAACGCATTCATGTGTTGTGGTTTTTTTCAAAGTGTGTGTGCGTGCGCGCGCGCGCGCATTCAATTCAACTGTGTTTGTGCGTGCGTGTATAACTTCAGTAATCTGGCCGGCTATAGGTCTCAAATCTAAATACACTGACTCTTGCCATGAACTGTCTGTACTACAGAAGCATCGGTTGTGTCACAGAAGGCACTGACGTCAATAAGTTGCTACAAAGTTTCTGATTCAATCGCAACACTGAATGTTACTTGTGCATACAGTGGCAAACATTGGCAGCAGATGTACCCACGGCCCTTGTGGCTTGACAGGGATGGAGATCGCGCGCACTGATGTATCTGTTCGTGCGCGCAAGTTTGTGTGTGTGTGTGTGCGCGCGCGCGCTCAAATGTCTCTGCCGTGTGTGTGTGTGTGTGTGTGTGTTGTCACGGTGTGTGTGTGTGTGATCGACGGCATGTGTGTGCATGTGCGCGCGTGCGTGCTTTTCACAGTGTGTTAGGAAACTTTCGGACTTGATTTGGTGCTCTGACAAGTCACTGGATCTCCTCTCAACGACGCTTTCGAAAGAGCATTCCGTTTTCATTTTTGACAGATCATCAGTCGGTAAACGTCCGCTTTTTCTTTCTGTCTTTTTTCTTCTAGAAAACGGACGCTCCGTTTTTAATGCAAATGTGAAAACAGATTTCCGTGCCTAGACTGAAGAGTTGCACCCATACAATCTGACGCCAATCGCACTTGGCCTTGCCCGCGTGGCCTTGCCCGCGGTGTCAACTTTGCCAACCCGTAAAGCTTTTATTTTTTTTTTTTTTTTTTAAATTTTTATTCTTCACTTCTGTTTTCACGATCTCATCTTGCCAGACCCAGCTCCACTTATTATTCATTCCTTTATCGATCTCTGCTGCAAAAATCCTCTAATCCTTTGTGAGTTTTCTCATTTTGTCAGTGACTGAAGACGATCAACGAAATCAGGAATCACTGCAGGTCGTGAAGCCCGCGAGCGAGTTTTGTCATTCCGACCGAATACGGATAAGCTGAATGATGACAGAGGAGCAACGGAACACTTATTCTCAATTGGTTCGCTTATGGGGTATTTTAGCAAACGCTGTGGGTCTGTGCTGTCAATCGGTCGGACAACGTTCGTGCAACCTTCGTGGGTCGGAAAAAAAATATCACACACCCCTCCACCCCTCCGATTTTCTCAACGGATTTACGCGAATCTCAAAAATGGCCTCTGGAGCCAATTTTCGGTCGGAAATCCGACTATAGTCGGAAAAATCTCATGCCTGCCCGGCCAGGCAACCACTCAAGATCTAGTAGAAGAGGGTGGAGGAGGAGGAGTAAAAATCCCGGTCAGTAAACGAGAGTCAACCTGTAGAAACTTACTTCCTAGTTGGACGCACTTTCTTGGGTCAAAAGCTGTCTTTCAGGTCGCATACAGACAGTCATTATCAATAAACACTCATCGCAACCAGCACCTGTTTTGTTCAGAGTTCCACAGGGTTCTGTCTTAGGTCCTTTACTCTTCATCATGCACACCAAACCTCTTCATACACTCATCCAACGTCACTTTGTTTCCAATCAATCTTTCGCAGATGACAAACAGCTTTATAGAACAAGTCACCCTACAGAAATAGGTCAAACCATACAGACTTTACAGTCATGCATCACAGATGCAGATCATGAATGGCAGATCACAAACTCAAACTAAATGATTATAAGACAGAGGCACTTCTCATTCACTCAAAGCGTGCATTTTCTGACTTGCCAAAGCCTCAATCTATCTTGGTAGGGACCCCAGACATACCTTTCTCAGCATCTGCACGCAATTTAGGTTACATGCTTTCTGATGACATGACACTTGACACACATCAACCACATTTGTAGGTCAGCATATGCAGCACGCTGACAAATCAGCTCCATTCGGCAATATCTAACCACAGAAACCCCAAAGACTTTGTCTATTATTTTGTTCTATCTAGACTAGATTATGGAAATGCTCTTCTTGCTGGCTGCCCCAAACGCTGTATTGACAAACTTCAACACGTTCAAAACTCCGCAGCACGGCTCACTCTCAAAGCTAAGAAACGTCAAAACATTACTCCCCTACTCGCTTCCCTTCACTGGCTCCCCATTCAAGCACGAATACATTACAAACTATCAGTCCTTTGTCACAATTTCTTCACTGATTCTTGTCCTGTCTATCTTTCGGATCTACTTTCTGTCTATTCACCATCCAGACAACTCCGTTCTTCAAATGACAAGCGCACACTGTCCATTCCAAAGATTCGTACTAAAACTTAAGGTGAACGTTCCTTTTCTTTTGTTGCACCTAAACAATAGAATTCACTGCCCTCACACCTCCGTTACACCCTAACACCCGCATGCAAGAGAGCACTCAAAACGTATCTTTTCAAACTGTACTTTTCTCACTGAAATTGTTCCATCTGCATATGCTTGCTGTGATTTTGTTGCTGGGTGTGCTCTTTGTGTTGAATTGTATGCATCTGTGATGATTTTTGTGTGTTTTTCGTGATATCTGGTGCCCTGGTATTTATTTTTTGAAAATGGTGAATGTGATGTGCTTTGTTTTGCGGTGATTGGCACCTGTGTGGTTTTAAGACTGTGATGGCGCCTGTGTCGATTTCCGTTTTATTATGTCATTTAGTCTTACATAATATTATGTATATCTTAGCCAATGTCATGTGAAACTGTGTTGACTTTGTACATATTTTACGACACTTAGTCTTAAATTTGTATGTTTTATTGTAAAGCGCGGTGAGCCCCATCTGTGATGGGGGTACTGCGCTATATAAGCCTACATTTTATTTTTATTATCATTATTAACTAAGCGACCGTTTTACTTGTAAGTATACGTCGAATTCACCGTACTCTGCTCTTCAGATTTAGAGTGACGCATGCGCGTGAATGACTGGTGTGAAAGCCCGCGCGCGCGCGCGCGCGTGTGTGTGATTTGTTGAAGATGAAAGAGGCAGTTGACAAAATGGGTGGGGGAGAAGGAGAGAGAAGAAGTGGGGAAACAACCGCTGGAAGAAAGGAAAAAAAAGTTTTTTTCTTCGTTCATTCTCTTTCTTCTCCATTCGTAATGTGCGCATGATTCGTGCGGAACATACGGAAAGACCCCCCGTCATCTCCCACCAAACAAAGTAAATAACACTCACACAACTGCATTTTGCGTCGACGTCAATCATAACGAGAACGGTTTATTATCAGATCTTACACGCTGCATATGTTTATGTAACGTTGTCGGGATAACTGGTGTAACAGCCTCAAACTACCCCCATACTGGGTTTTACACCTGGGTCATACTTGGCTAGCCTCGAATGACGTGGTCAATCAAGATCGACCCCCCCCCCCCCCCTCCACACACACACACACCCTATCCAAACTATTCAAAGTGCAAGGGGGGTCGTTTAGGGCTTCAATATTCACCACCCCATCTCCATCTTCTCCTCTCCATTATAACGTAACGGAAGCAAACGTTGGGTCGTTTTACTTAGATAACCTGTATTGATTCTTACTGAGCCGAATTTACCCTCATGAGTTATCTTATGCTAGCATGGAATGTCTCCCATTTCCAATACGAGGGTGGGGGTGGGTGAGGGTGGTAAAATCTCCAACTAGGGGGAGACAGTTCTGACTAGCTGAAGGCTGCACCAGGTGGTCATAGTCGGCTAGTCTACATAAACACCGGGGTTAATGTGGGCTAGCTAAATTTGACCTCGGGGTAAAAACCAACATGGGGTACCTACACCGAGCCCCCCGACACAGTGAATATGAATTCAATGCTCCGACGGCTGCAAAAGGCTACGGGACTTTCAACATCAAATAAGAAGCAAAGGAATGAGACACACATGAACAGGACAACAGTTTCACACTTGCGAGTTTTTAAGTTTTTATCATTTGAGTTAGATATCACATTACATACACACATACATATACATTCGGGATGAAGGTGGCAGAATGGTTAAGACGCTTATCTGCCAATACCATGTTTGTGAGAGTCTGGGTTCGATTCCTTTCACCCACGTTTGACTGGAAAATCAAACTGGGCGTCTTGTCATTCGGATGAAACAATAAAGCATAATGCCTCGTGAGCACACACGCTTGGCGCACTGAAAAAGAACCCATGGTAACAAAAGTATTGTCCTCTGGCAAAATATGTTGAAGACATCCTCTCTGAAATACCTATGCAAATACAAATGCACACACTCAAGGTTTGACAAGCACGTTGGGTTACGCTGCTGTCAGGCATCTGCCTAGCAGTTGTGGTGTAGTGTATATGGATTTTTCCGAACGTAGTTACACCTCCTTGAGAAACCTAAACTGAAAACACATACATACATACGTACATACATACATACATACATACATACATAATATATTTCTCACCGTGCCCGTCAGAATATCGTATATAACGGTATGTATATGTACGATGTACGTCTTTTTTCGTTTTGATCTCGTTGAACCTGCCCCCCTCAGTGCACACAGACAGGAAGATTTAGGGAGGGAACAGAAACGCTGGAAGAGTGAGACACAGAGAGACCCGAGGGAGGTGCAAACAGGGACAGAGATGGGAGATGGGAGTCAGAGAGAGGAGTGGGTGGGCAGGAGGAGGGGGGGATGGGGCGACAGAAGAAAAGACAGACAGAAGCGACAGAAAAAAAGACAAGACAGACAAAGGAAAAAGAGAAACACAGAGAGACAGATCAACAAACATGTTTACGGAAGTGAACGCTACATCCGCGGGCACTGCCCAAAGAACCACCAGCACAGCAATCAGAGTAAGGGGGGACGGGGGGGATTAACAGAGACACAGACAGACAGAGCAACAGACAGCGAGAGAGAGAGGGAGAGAGAAAGAAAGAGAGAGAATCAGATTTTTTACATTAAGCATCCACCTTAAACCCTCATCACCACTGGCGCTATAGATTCTTTCTTTCCTTCATTTCTTCTTCTTCTTTTCTCTTTCGTTCGTTCATTCGTTCGTTCGTTCTGTGCGCCTGACACAATGTGTGGACCAGACCGAAAGCTGGGTCAGAGAGAGAGAGAGAGAGGAGAAAGAAAGAAATAGCATTTTGTTTTGATGTCCTGGGGGCAGTACAGGCTCTACAGCAATCTAATAACCAGAGCAGTCTATTATCAGATTTCATACGCTGCAGGCACACATTCAAACACACACACGCGCGCGCGCGCACACACACACACACACACACACACAACTTGACTGTACCAACTTGCAGTCCCTGTTGGCTGCAGAACATTCTCCAAAGGGCACAATGTAAGCAATAACATAACTCGCACAGCCTGACGTAACATAAACTGGGCAGTGTTAAAAAAAAAAACCCTTTCTTTTTGCACCATGAAAGCATACATAAACAAAAATACATTACCTAAATAAATGAATTTATTCAGTCTTTTCATTTACGAAATGTGAAACAAAGTCCCTTGGGTGTAGACATGTATACGGCAGCAATTGTGTAGAATGGAGGGGAGTGGGGGGGGGGGGGGGAGGGATAGGGATAATCCATTTTGCAATGAAATTCACCCCCAAAAGCGTTGACAACCAAAGTCTGCAAACATTTTGTATTTGTGTGGAATGCCAATAACTTGCTTTCTTTCATTAAGTACATTACATATGAATTTGAATAATAATACGATGTTGTTGTTTTTTTATATCCCACAGCCAATAAGTGCGTACACACACACACACACACACACACACACACACACACACACACCCAAGGATGTAAGATGCGGTCTCTATCAAGCTTTTTCGAATGACACTGACCTTTGACCCTTCCACCTTGCTCACCATATCATCATACAGTGGATGATTTCCAAGGTCTTCTTTTTATATAAAATGGTTAATGACTGAATTCTCGCCCGATTTTCCTGAGTTCGATCCCCGGCTGTCGCTCTAGTTGGGTAAAGGGTGGAGATTATTCTGATTTCCCATGTCAACAAAAATATGTGCAGACCTGCCAGTGCTTAACCCCCCCCCCCCCCCCCCCCCCCCCCTTCGTGTGTATATGCATGCACAATATAAAATACGCACATTAAAGATCATGTAATCCATATCAGCGTTCGGTGGGTTATAAAAGAAATGAGCGCAACCAACATGCACACCCCCAAAAACGGAGTATGGGTGCCTGTGTGAATAAACAAAACGGTCACACACGTAAATCGTTCCATTTCTGAACGAGTGAGTGAGTATGTGTGCGTCTCTCTCTCTCTCTCTCTCTCTCTCTCTCTCTCTCTGTGTGTAGAAAAGGTCGAATGACTGGATCAAGCAAGATTAGTAAAATTAAAACAATCAATCAATGATCCCAAACTTTTCTGGCAAATAATTCGGTCAGTGAACAGAAAATCTGTAATATACAACAATATTTCTATTGAACATTGGCACAAATATTTTTTCAGCATATTTAATGAACTAAACCCAGTGCAAGAGTTCGAAGAACATGAGGCAGAAAATGATGACGGAGACATGTCAGACCCTTCTGACGCTCCCTTTTTTGATGCCATCACAAGAGAAGAGATTCTAGGTAGCATCGGTAAGCTCAAGTCTGGGAAAAGTTCGGGTCCCGACAAGGTAATTGGTGAAATGCTGAGAAATGCAAACACTACTGTCACAGACTTTCTTGTTGTTTATTTCAATAAACTTTTCGATAGTGGTATCTTTCCAAAGGAATGGGCCAAATCGATAATAGTGCCAATTTACAAGAAAGGTGACACAGACCAGCCCAATAATTATCGAGGAATAGCACTTAACTAGTGTCGTTAGCAAGGTTTATACTAACATCTTGAACAGAAGACTCTCCAAATGGGCAGAAAGAGAAGGTAAGATACTAGAACAACAAGCAGGTTTTAGAACAGGATACAGCACTGTGGATCATATTTTTACTCTTTATGCCATAGTTCAAAAGTTTCTTTAAAAAAAATTGTAAACTGTATGTTGCTTTCATTGACTTAAGAAAGCCTTTGATTTTGTAAACAGAAATGCTCTATGGGCAGTTATGAGAAATAATGGGGTAAAAGGCAAACTTTACAAGGGCTTAAGGAGTGTTTATGATTCTGTTCTGGCGTGTGTTCATGATAAAGGCAGATATTCTGCTTACTTCAGTTGTCCAAGAGGAGTGAAGCAAGGTTGTCTCATCAGCCCCCTGTTGTTTTCTTTTTTTTTCTTTCTTTTTTTCTTCTTTTTTAATTTTTTTTATTAATGAATTGGCAATTGATTTATCAAGGTGGGAAACACGGAATACAAATGATGCCTGGGGGTGTAGAAATCTTCCTGTTATTGTTTGCTGATGATGTTATTTTGCTGTCAGATACTGTCAATGGTCTACAAAACCAACTTAACATGCTAAAAAGAGAGGTAGATCGTCTGGATCTAACTCTTAATCTAGAAAAGACAAACATAATGATTTTTTTTAGAAAAGGTGGACATTTAGCTGCTGTGGAAAAGTGGTTCTATGGAAATGAAAGAGCTGAAGGTGACAAATTCTTACAAATACCTAGGGATGATTTTCACGACTAAGCTAAGTATTAGTAGTGCTTTATTGGATGTGTGTAGGAAAGGAAGGAAAGGGGTTATGGATATGTTAAAAACGCTGAAAAGATTAAATTCAACAGATATTCACTTCTTTTGGAAGCTCTTTGATACACAAATCGAACCGATTTTAACATATGCAGCAGAGGTGTGAGGTATAGAAGACGATGGCAATCACATAGAAAAAGTGCACACCTTTGCGATCAAAAGATTTTTGAATGTTCCATTACATACATCAAATAAACTTGTGTATGGAGAAACAGGAAGATATCCTTTACATATTAGAACGAGAGTAAAATGTAAGATTATGCAGACAGGCCTATGGAATGCTTTTAGTACAACATTAATCAGGTCACTCTAATTGAGTTTCGAATGTGCAAAAGACCGTATGCGAAAACGGCTTTGGTGTTGTTTGGCTTAGCCAAGGTGTTGGATGTGAGCATAGTTTTGTTAATGAATTTAAAGACAAGCTGGTATCTTGTTATATGCAAACCTGGCACTCTGAAATAGAGGCTAGCGACAAATATAGATGGTTTCATTCCTTTAAAGATGCTTTCCAAGCAGAAATATATCTTTTATTTGTTATTGATAAATGGCACAGGACGAACCTTATTCGATTTAGGTTGACAGTAAGTGGCCTGAAGAATTGTAAGCAATGGTACTTCACTGAAAATTCCTCGAACGATATGATTTGTCCATCTTGTGGAAATGATCCAGAAAATGAAACACATTTTCTATTTCAGTGTACAGCCTATGCAGACAAACGTAAAAAATGCGTTGCATTAAACGCACTCGAAAACAACCCAAGTGATAAAAACGTTATAAATCTGCTTTCCAGCAACAATGAAACTGTAATCAAAGAAACAGCTAAATTTATTGCGGAAGCGATGAACGCTAGAAAAAAGATAATCGATGAACTGTCGAATTCAAGATGATCCTGTATATGGGTCTTGTGTGTGCGCGTGGTTGCTGCGCGCGCGCGCGCGCGCGCGTGTGTGTGTGTGACCATGGATTGAAAACAAATGTGTTTCATTCGTTTCAATTGTCATTCCAATTTTTCACCCCACCCCACCCCATTGTCTAAAGGGCCTTTACGCTGAATGGACAATAAAATAGTGTCAGTGTCAGTGCGTGTGTGTGTGTGTGTGTGTGCGCGTGTCGGTGGCGGCCTATTGTGGAAATGATTGTGTTTGTAAAAGCGCTCATAGCTTGATCTCTGGCAGACGGCAGGAGCAAAATACCACACCATTTCATACCAAGTGTCATTCATACCTACCATGCCATCAAAAAGCCTCAATTTCATTTGGCACGTCGCAGTACCCCCATCGCGTCATTCTTTTATACTGAACGATTGATTTCTTTTCACTTGATCGAATGGTCTTTTCCCGGTCCCACCAAAGCGCGCTGGGTTACGCTGCTGGTCAGGCATCAGCTTAGCAGATATGGTTGTAGCGTATATATGGACTTGTCCGAACACAGTGACGCTTCCTTGAGTAATTGAACTGATCCCACTGCTTTCCATAATATACCATGCACAGTTCACCAATCTCATGCACGACATAGGACCATTAGTTCATAGTCATGGCGGCTGCTTCCAGCATCCAGCACACCTCCTTAAACGGCCTTCTTCTCTCTGTATTGAACACGGGCACGCGAACTCCTCTCTCTCTCTCTCTCGAGAGAGAGAGAGAGAGAGTTTTAATGTCATGAAATCATCCCAAAAGATGCGTTCGTGCGTGCGTGCGTGCGTGTGTGTGTGTGTGTGTGTGTGTGATGATGGTGAGAGTTGGCCTTATGGTAAACGGTAGTCTAATTTCATTCCATAGCAACAATTATCGCCGTCATTTATTTTGACAGTAAGACATAACACACGCTGGCGGGAAAAAAGTGGCGACGGGAGCAGCAGCTCGAGTTTGACATAAAGAAATACAACAAACAAACATACTTTATGTTGCGACACAAAGTAATGCAACACAATGCAATACTATACGATCCCATACAAAAGAGATGATACAACACAGATTCCTATAAATGCCCCTGTAAATGCTGGAAATGAATACCCAGACAGAGCATCCGACAAACAGCTGTTTCTGTTCTCTTGTCCGTCCACGATGGAACAAATTGTGAGTCTTTGCCCTCAGAGTCTTTACCTCTCATGTTTATTCATGTGTGGATCACTGTTGTGGTCCCCCATGATTATTGCATTTTATATGCGATTTGGGTCAAAAGAAATCGTACATTTAAGAAATCCTTTTCAAGCAGTATCTATATAGTTGAGATACACCATTCTATATCCGCGTGCATATTTTTCCACGCGTGTTTGCGTGTGTCTTCAGGGACTGTGTTAAGTGAAAATGCAAGACGCAATGAATTTCTAGTTTCCCTGAGGACAAACATGTAGTTTCAAATGTAGACACTTCCGTTCGAAGTGAGTATTTTGTTGTTGTTGTTGTTGTTTGTTTTTTTGTTTTTTTACAACCTACAGTTCTTTTTTGTAGAAAATCTCCATTTCTCACTGACAGCCGTGGACGACACAGCCAAATGCTCGACCGATTACACGCAGCCGAAACAGGAACCCGGTTGTGGCAGGTCACTGCGGATGTCGAAACAATCACCACACACAGACACACACACGCGCGCGCGCGGAGAGAGAGAGAGAGAGAGAGAGAGAGAGAGAGAGACGTACAGAAACCCGCAGACCGAAACAAACATACATAGTTTAAGCAGAGGCACTAAACTTAGCGAGATGAATCACTCAGCGCTTCGCGTGAAGCCGCCGCGCGAGCAGCTCTCGCCCGGAAATAGTATGCGCCCTCAAGCGGCCAGACAGTTACGGCAGCAGAGGAAATGGCTTGGTGTTCTGCTGTAAACTGCAAAAACTCGCGCAAAAAAGGATGGACATTGTTCCGATTTCCCAAAGATGAAGACAGGTAAGCGTTTCATGATTTTGTTTAATGAAGTATCGTGTTGATATGGACATTTATGTCGTTATTACATTCGTTAGTCAGAGCTTTGTTTAGCCGAGTGTGCAAAGTGAAAGTAGTTTTTAGCAAAACCGAAAGTAGAGCTGTGAAAGGTATCCGTGACGTTTTGTGATTGTGACTTTGGGTCTGGGACAGACAACATTAGAGCGGCATCAAAACTGAACCCAAAATGAGGCACTGTTTTAGTGATTAGAACCATAGTGATGCATTGATATAATTATGCAACACTGAATGTGTTGCTATGGTTGTAGTGTAGTGGTTATGGTAGACTGCTCAGCTAGCAGTCATAGTAATAGTAATCACTACTTGCAGTAGACGCCAGTCAAATCTTTCTAGTAATCAGTAATCACTCAGTTTAGCAGGAATGGCAGTAATAGTAGAAGCAGTTGCAGGAGCAGCAGCAACAGCAGCAGTAGTAGCAGCACCAGCTTTGTCATCATCATCATCATCTTCATCATCATCAGTAGTAGTTGTTGTTGTCGTGGTAGTAGTAATAGTACTGAGAAGGATGAAGAGAACAACTGAGGATGAAATGATACCAGTTTCTATAAATTGAAAACTGAATGAAAATAAATATTGAAATGCTATATTGCTTTTTTTGTACAGATGCAAAAAGTGGGTTCAGAACACCAGGCGAGCTGATCTACAGGGAAAAACCAGCGAGTACCTGTACACTAACTGCAAACTTTGCTCTGAACATTTTGAGCCAAATCAGTTTATGAATCCCAGTGCGGAAAAATTGAGTCTTGTGTGGAATGCTGTCCCCACATTATTCAACATTCCAAATCCACCACCTAAAGTCACAACAAAAAGAAAAATGCCCTGTCGACAGGATCACCCTGCAAGTTCCAAAAAAGCCAGAACCAGCCATGAATCACAGGAAAAAGCAGGTAATTTAATTTACTGTATATATTTGTATGTTTTTAAATTGCTGTAGCTTTTATATGTACAAGTATTTTGATATAATTATGTCAGACTTGTTATCTCTGCGATAATATTATTTAGAACTGTGTATATCACATTGTGTGGGGTGTGGATGAGGAGAGTGAAAAGGTAAAACATAAATGAACATATATGTCATTATTTCTGTCGCCTTGTCAGTGTTTCTCTCTCTCTCTCTCTCTCTCTCTCTCTCTCAGCTATTGTTTATTTGTATCTCTCACACATTTTCTGGAATGGTGTGTGTGTGTGTGTGTGTGTGTGTGTGTGTGTGTGTGTGTGTGTGTGTGTAATAGTCATAAACTAATTTTCATTTCCAGTGCCTGATCCTGTTCCTGGCCCCTCGGTTGACTGGCAGCCAACATCAGAAAGACAATAACAGAAAGTTTGCGTCTTCAAGTGGCAGGCAAAACAGAAAAGTGCTCAAGCTGTGTCATATCTGAATTTTCCTTAGGCATTGACTTGCAAAATTACTACTGACTTTTACAAATATACTGCCTTAACATTATAAAATTTTAGTAAGTGATCTCAGAAAGGTTGAAATCAGGTATCTGAAGCAAAGTTCCTGTGGTAGTTGGTGCTATTTGTCGTGTCGGCTGTTGGTTCAAGGAGAAAGGCGAAAGTTTACGGCTGGATATGACACCTTTGTTTTCGTCTGTGTGGATCCCGACACCAACTGGGTGGGTAATTTCGATAATTTAATAGTAAGTCTCTCTCTCTCTCTCTCTCTCTCTTTGCTGTATCTCTTTTAAAACCTATGGAGAATCTGCAAAATTATGTCGATAACCCACGTATTTATTTTGGGGGACATGCCGCAGACAGTCAACATACGCACATGCTTTTTCTGTGTTGCTTCTCCTTTGCGCCTGGCTGCTATCTACTGTCTGGGGGAAGGGAGAGGGTGGTGAGGGACGCGGCGCGCCGCGAGCGAGCGAGGCTTCAGTTTTGCACATAGGGGAAAGAAGGGAGTGTGCCCTCTCCCTCATTCTACACTCTCTGGTTTAAGACAGAGGAAGAGAAAGGCAGAGAGCACACGCACATTCCTTGAAACCCGAGTCTTTGCGGATCAATCTTCCGCATCATTTCCCCCCTAGAATCTCTATCATTTCTCTCCCTTAACACACACACACACACACACACATCTCAACTGATCTCCAGGGCAAACCATTCTCCTCTCCTTCCCATTGCCCCCTCTCTCCTAATACCGTTTTCAGCATTAATCCATTGCGATTCCCCCTCCACCCCCCACCCCCGCCTTCCCTTCCCCTCCCCACCACCCTATTCCCTTGACACCCGCCCCCTCCCTCCCTGCCCCCTACACAACACCCCACTTCCATCGTCAAACGTAATTAGCAGAGATGCACCCCTTGCGTTTTCGTCGCTTTATTCAAAATAATCAGCGGTATCGTTGTACTGTCTCTTCTTCATTTTTTCTCTCTCTCTCTCTCTCTCTTTTTCACCCTTCTTTTCTCCCTTTCTTTGTCTATACCCTCTTTTATTCCTGATATATTTTTTTTCTTTTCAATTATTTGTCTTCCACAATTGAGCTGCGACAACCATGTTACCCATCACATTTCTGTTATCTTACAACTGACATGGTTATGATTATCATTTTCCAGTCCCGGCATGGACCAGTTCGTGCTTTTTTTGTTTGTTTGTTTTTTGTTTTGGCACCGTCTCTTTAACGTCATTGTTACCACGCTGGCCACCTGTGTGATCAGCTGTCACTGCACCCCCCCCCCCCTCCCCTCTTCCCCCCCCTCCCCTTATATCGCTACGGCGTGGCAACCACCAGCTGTCGTTGGAAATGATCGTGGTGATGGCGTGCATAGTAGTGGTGGAGGTTGAGATGATAATGGTGTTTTGCTGGGGAGAAAGGGAAAGAGAGAGAGAGAGGGAGGGGAAAGAGAGAGAGACAGAGAGAGAGAGAGAGAGATGTAAAATACTTGCAATGTGATTGGAATCAAAGGAGAGACAGACAGACAGAAACATAGACAGACAGACAGAGACAGAGAGACACAGGCAGACACTGACACGGAGAGACAGACAGACAGATAGGCAGACAGACATACGTGTGTAAAATATTTTCAAATACAAAACACAAAAAACTACAAAAGTCGTAAATCAGACCATCAGGCAAAGTACACGTACTTTTCTCGACATTTTAGCTGGACTATTAGTCCAAGCACTGCGTCAGTCCAGCTGGACATGATATAGACTGCAACAATAAACAACATCGCCATACTCTCTGACCATCAGCAAAGCTGAATCAAATCTCCTCTCTCTCTGTCTCTACCCTGTCTTCCACGAGCCAGACTACCAAATTAGACTATAAATTGTAATTCTGGCGAAGGAAAGAGGAAGAAAGCCACACATTAGTTCTTTCCCAGTGACAGCTCCCAAATGAGTTCTCTCTCTCTCTCTCTCTCTCTCTCTCATATCACGCCATCACTATTTTCGCCATCGGTAGGACAATGAAATCTAAACCCTGACAAAAGGGGTGAAACTAACATCAAAGTCCGTAGTTTTCCATCCTTAAGGTTGAAAAGCCAGACAGATGCTGCAGAAGAAAAAACAACACCACAAAAAACAACAAAAAAACACACACACACAAAAACAGAGCCACAAATCTCGTAGCCTGTCTCCTCAGTGTGACTCATTCTGTCAGGAACTTGACTTTGAAAAGTGAAGTTTTCCATAATGGCCCCCATTCCGCTGTGCGCAGCACAAGATGATGCCTATGTCTCGGCCCGTCACCCTGTCACTGTTTTAGTGAGGGAGAGAGTGGGAGATAAGGCAGCTTACCGGTTGAAAGAAAGAAAAGGCCGGGGGGGGGGGGGGGGGGGGGGGGGGGGGGGGGGGGGAGAGACTAAGGAAGGCGAACTAGATTCATTCCGAGCTTGACGCCATTGTAGAAACACGTCATCATAGTGATGACGTGTTTCTATAATACGTCACTTTCATTCACTAGCGTTGAGGTAGGCAAACGCCGAAATATTTGCAGTCGGACAGTGTTGTTGTCTTTCTTTTTTTGTTTTTTTTTATCATCTCTCTCTCTCTCTCTCTCTCTCTCTCTATATATATATATATATCACACGGCAAACTTGGAATGTGGGCAGTCCCAGATTACCCCAGTGAGAAACCCACTGGTCACTGATACTTCGCTGGATATCGTTTGTTCACTCTTGTAGCATGTTGCCCAAGAGGGCACTTGAGTATCATCAATGCCTCCGTGGTATCCTGACCCATGGATGAACGGAAATCAGTCTGGTTCTTAAGCTGAAACGCTTTTATGAAAAACCGACCTGCATCAAATTGACCAGTTCATTGCAGGGATCATCAACTCCGTCAAGACAAATTATTTGAGATGGGGAATACGGAGATAATGGTTCACAGAGCTGAAATTGAAGAAAAAGAAGAGAGGTAATTAAAGATCAGTTGAAATCGAGGACAAAAAAAGAAGGAAAGAAAATAATAGAAAAAGGAAGAGAGACAGAAAGAAGGCCAAATGAATGGAGGCGGAAGGAGCGAATCAATGCATCAGAAAAGCTCAATACAGGAACGCGAATATGAAGGGAATAATTACCGTGATTCAGTCATACTCTTTCCATGACCGGTGTAGCCCCAGGAAATGACTCCAAGCACCGTTCTGACCCATTAGAGTCGGGCCAGGAACGCTCTCCTCGGAAGTTATTTCAGGTCAGGCATTTTTTTTCTTCTTCTTCTTTTTTTTTTTTTTTTTTAATAATACAAACCCTACCCCATACTGGAGTTTGGGAGCTGTTCAAATTATCTCCACCCTTATTTTTTTTTTCATTCACCAGTAATGTATCTGTGTTTTCGGTAATTTGATAAGGTTTTACTATTAAGGGTGTGGGGTCATTTCAAGGCAAGGGTTGGCGTCTTTCAGACGAGGGCTATCTCCCCACTGGGGTCTTTTCAGACCAGAACGACCCCATGCAGTTTAGTAAGGGGCGGAATGAGAGTGACACTAACTGTGGGGCCCCAGAATGCCCCCACCCGGTTAAGTTAACTCCAGGGAGTCGTTTTGGGGCCTCACAACTGCATCGCTTTTATTCCACACATCTCCAGTCCTCCCATGCACACCGCTTTCACTCCCCCGTGCTCCATGTGTCTTGACGGATGGTGGTGGCAAAGTGGAACTGGGGCCTTCATGATATCCTGGCATGAAGAGCTCTGCTGGAATCTGAATTATCTACGACTGGCGGGATGACAGCAATAATGCCGTGAAGATCCCATGTGTTTTATGACCAACTGCATTTTGCTCTTTTTGTGCGGCGTCGATCGACTTTTACAGATGCGTCCGCTGTTAGAAAGAACGGAAAATTCGGGCGCAGCGTTAACAGCGTCAGTAAAGTTGTATTATGGGTCTCATCTGCGAACCCCCCCCCCCCTTCAGATCCTACTCTGTAATCAATGCCGGTTTCTGTACAGCGAGTCCCAACCAGTGCTCTCTCTCTCTCTCTCTCTCTGGCCAATCTTCCATGCTGCTTAAATCATCACACGCAACCCATCGTGAACCCCTCAAACACCATCATAACTAATCATGTTTTGTCACGGCTCAGGGCCCTGCAGCCCACATGTGTCGATCAGTATTACGTCGCCGTGAAGCTACAAACCAGAGGAGATCCAGTATAACAGTTGAGTTACATTTGTGGTCGGTGGTGCCTCGTCTGAATCTTCATACACAAGACATTTTACAGGCCCACTAATAAAACTTGAAGAACACAATCTACCTGGGCTTTTGGTCAACATCAGCTTTGAGAAAGAATTCGATTCAGTTGGTTGAGATTTTATTTTCAAAGCAATAAAAGCATTGGGTTTAAAAAAATATGTAAATATACAGAAACCTTTAAAAGTAACATCAGATATTGTGTTCTTGTCTGTGGACAAGACTGTGGCTGGTTCACTGTTGAACGGGGATGTAAACAGGGAGACTAAGTATCCAATAATTACTTAATCGCGAACGCAGAGTGAAGGTCTCCCTGGGTTGGACGCTGCCACCACTTCCCTCAAAGACACATGCCACGGGCACGGAAGTCTGAGGGGAATTCATAGCGAGTCACGAAGAAAGGCCACAGGATAACAGATAAGGGCCAGGGTGACGACAGCAATGCTTTTAGCCGGTAAGGTTGGAGGCTAATTTTATGCTTCCAATGTTGGGTAAGGAAAAAAAGATCACTTTTTTAGGCGCATTCCCTGGAGTGGACGACACTTGACTGAGTAGTCTCCCTCTTCCCTTTGGAGACCAAAGCAGGCTCAACTCTGGGCGGCAGCAGTTCTATCAGTCATATGCCTCTGGTAGTTAAAAAAAAAAAAAAGAAAGAAAAAAAGAAAAAAAAGAATCCTTCTTCTCTCATCCATCCGTTCCACAATCCTTATATTCATCCATCAATATTGTTTCTTCTGTGATCGCTAAACATAGTTACCTGCTAATGGACAAGAAACGATGAAAGTGCCATGAAAACATAACGGAATTAAAACGTGGGCAATGGCATTTTTCGTACGATGATCGCAAGAAAATCTTATGAGTCACGTCTTCTATGGTGAGGTTAAAATACAAACTCTGACAATCTTCAAGCAATGACAGAAGCTACTGCGCCACGCGGACAGGTCGTTATAGTTCAGATTTCACACCAGTGCATTTTGATGGGTTTTATCTCCTCCCAAACGTGTGTCCGCTATATTTACGGAGGAGGAGCAGCAGCAGCAGCAGAAGATGATGAAGAAGAAGATGGGATGAGATGGCAGTGGAGTAGAAGGAGGAGAAAGAGGAGGAGGGGGAAATAAGGAGGGGAGAAGAAAGAAAGAAAGAATGCACGCATAGACCCCCTCCCCCTTCCCCACCCCACACTCACATGAAACCCCCCCCAACAAGCGACAGCTATGAGTAATGGCACAACAACACGTTGCTGCCCAGGAAGAACGAGGGTCAGGGGGCTGTCAGCTGAAGGGTTAATGACCTGTGATGGATACTGCATGCCGGCATCGCTTCACGGGCTGTTGACTGGTGTCATAATCATCCGTGGCACGTGACCGTGTCTGATTCTGCTGCTGGGTACTGGAGGTGGTTACTGTGGTGTAGGTAATTGGGAGAATAATAATAAGATCAGTAAATCCATGTGAGTTATGACGTGGAACGGAGAAACATGGAAAGTATTAATAGTCGGGCGATCAGTGGTGTCCCACCGCTCTTGAGACAGTGGGATAGATGAAGAAGACGATGATGACAACGACGTTAATTTGACAAGGAGAAGAACAATAAAAGTGGAAATGATTCCCTTCAGCCGGTTGTTGTCGATTCCGAGCAGGGATGAATCAAGAACACACCTTGTCTGGCCTTGTTATTCCTCGTGCATACAATTCAAAAGGCAACCGTATGTGATAGCTCCAAAAGACACAAAAAGTGACACTTTCATCCTTTCAAGTGATCGGATTTCTGACGGAAGCATTAGGGCAAAAATCCTCCCTCCCCCCCTCTCTCTCTCTCTCCCTCTTTCGATTATCATCTTTCTCTGTAAGTTGTTCGTTTTCTTCTTCTTGTTTTTTTTTCATGTGATGTTATGTGAACGCATTTATTCTCTATTGTATTTACTTGATTAATGCATTTTCCCTTTCGTGAATGCAGAATGACATCAGGCCATTGTGAGTTCGTCCATTCTCTCTCTCTCTCTCTCTCTCTCTCATTTTTCCTTCTTTTTTCTTTCTTTCTACTCATCATTTTCTTTTGTGTGTGTGTCTCTCTCTCTCCCGCCTCGCTCCTTCTCTTCATCGCTCTATCTTTCCCTTCTCCTCGCCCTGCCTCCTGGCACCAATCGGCACGATGAGGGAAGACATGACACCTTTCGGTAAAATGTCCAAATTTTCGGTAATCCTTTTATTTAACCGTCCTTCCGACTTTGTTGTTTTTGTTGTCGTTGTTGTCATCCCCCCACCCCCCCGCCGGCCCCCACACACCCTCCCATCAGTATTTTAAGATCTGACCAGCATGCATAGTTTATCATACAACACGCAGATGAAGATGTAAAATACTAGCTCACAACAAATCATTTTGCTGGAATGATTCTGACGCCTTTCGAGTCACACTAAAGTGCCACCTGCTGTGCAGGGCTAACGATTGGATGACTGTACACGAGATAATTATGCAATTAGCAATGTTCATTTGTTTGTCCATCAAATACTACGTGCTTGGCGGTTTTGTGATTGTTAGATACATAAATATTATTAGTGACACTTGCCATTAAATGTGCGTATGTGTTTGTGTGCGTGTGCGTGTGCGCATCATCATACACTGTTCTATTAGCGGCTAAGTCCTCAAATAATTTTTTTTTTAATCCGTATTCGTACCCCCCCACCCCCTCCGGAAGACCTTACTCAATCCACTTCATCTCTCTCTCTCTCTCTCTCTCTCTCTATATATATATATATATATATATATATACTATATATATATATATATATATATATATATATATATATATATATATATATATATATACAACAATAGAAAAAAGGAAAACAACAGAACAGTTTCTTACATGCCCGACCGGTTTCGACCACTGGTCTTCGTCAGGGGCGTTTACTGGTATGTCAAAATGCAACACACACACCAACAAAGAAAACAAAAAGGTCAACAAAGCTCATGAAAAAAGCTCATGAAAAAAAACAAACACCTGCATCCAGGGCACGCAACATGAAAAGAACAGTGTGAAGTGTTGCTTGGGGAATAGGAAGAGAGGCTGGTGAGTAAAGTAGTCAGAGAGGACGAGAGACAGGTCAAGAAAAAATAGATGGGGCAGATAATAGAAGGAGAGGGAAAAAGAAAGAGAGACAGAGAGGGTGGGGGTCAGGGAGGGAGAAGGGACTGTGAGAGAGGAGGAGAGAGAGGGAAAGACACAGACAGACAGACAGCGAGAGAGAGAGGGGGGGGGGGGGGAGAAATAAGGAGAGATATATATGTGTGTGTACATATATATTATAAACATATATATATAGAGAGAGAGATCCCTGATACCTGTCAGAAAGCCATTCTCTCTCACTCTAACAGTCTGTGCTTCCTGTCAGAAAGTCACTATTTTACTGACTTTTTCCCGTTAATTGGCAATCTCCCATCGAACAAACACGAGAAGTATTCTTCAAATTAAGTTTGTACAAAGTCTGTAAAACTTTTAGGAGCTATATTCTGTTGGGGAGGGGTGGTGGGTGGTGGTGGTGGAGGTTCGGGTGTTGTGAAGTAGTCGGGAAAGGCACCGGGTGGGTGGGTAGGTTGGGGGTTGTGTGTGTGTGTGTTGGGGGGGGGGGGGGTATAAACGGAAGGAATGAATATGAGGAAAATGAAAAAGTGAAATGTGGGAGAACGGAAGTTAAAAAAGGAAGGGAGGAAGAAGAAAAAAAAGGAAAGAGGAAAAATTGAAAGGAGAAAGGAAAGAAAGAAACGGAAAATGAAAAGAAAGATGAAAGAACGAGAGGACAGAAGGAAAGGAAGGAAGAAAACAGAGATAAAGAAAGAAGTAAGTAGAGCAAAGCAGTGACAGAAAGCAAAGTAAGACAGAAAATATCTAAGGAAAGAAAAGAAAAATAAACAAACAAAACTATTGAAGCAAAACCCAACAGTCAATTTATCATTACCGCTGCAAAAGTAGCCGAAATTCCTGCACAGTGGTAAAGATTTTGTTGTTTTTCAACCGCAACTCTTCAAACTGAACTTAACTACCCAGGCATTGTATGATAATGACACTGCATTTCCTGACTGGATTCCATTGCACAGATACAGCTTTTCACATTGCATGGTATGACACTGCATTTGCTAAATGGATCAATTGTAAAGGCGCTGCTTTTCACTGGACTGCTCTGCATTGCGTTGCACAGATGCACACCAGAATAGCGAAGACATCTTTCGTAAGAAGATCAAAGAGAAAAACAACAACAAAAAACGACTCCCTCTTTCACCTCACTTTCCCAAGCAGACTTTGCGCAAGAAGTCAGTACTTTGTCTGTCTGTGTAAGATCTTTGCTTGGACTCTAGAAGATATGATTTACACTCGGCACAATAATTCGGTTTTGTTCGGGTTTCAAGCGATTTCACGCCCTGACACAACTCTCCGACCCGCTCACATCCGTCCGAATCGAAGCAATGTGCCATGGGTTTAACCGTACCCATCATCCCGCGATATAGTCCGACACGAATAACATTCTAGAATTTACTTTCCCGCGGCCAGCGGTTGGCATTTCCTGTGTATATGCGCACTACGTTTTGCTACCTGATTATGATCACGCTGTCTGGTAACTGGGTTGAAGACGAACTACCAGAGCCGAACTGCGGTCTGACTGCAAATGAAATGCCTCGTCTTTTCTCTTATTCGAAAACAACCGGAAATGAAAATAGATGACGTTTAAATACAGTAATTCGCACAAATATATCGAAGACGAAGGATCGCAAGATTCACCGGCGTAGTTTTTATAGCTCTGTGGTAGTAGCGTAGTTTGGGGTGCCAAACTGCAGAAATTACGCTGATATCGGAAGATAAACTGCACTTGAAATGAAAAAAGTCTGCGACAGCTTTTCAAGCAAGCCGAAGACATAATGAAATGAGCTGCTGACTTCCTCACAGAATTCCGTGAGCATTTTCTCGGGTCAATCTGGCGGCCAGGACGGTGTTGGTGCACTCCTATAAACAGACCAAAGCGGACGATGCGAATAAGATTATGACAGACCAAACGTCTGCATATAATACAGATGGTAGCGTAAATCGCCTTAGTACTGTGTGAGGTCTTGCAAAAAAAAGTGTTGAGGGTTTTCTTTGTGGTTCAGGTTGTGGAGATCAGGAATGCAAGGAAGCCAGGGAAGCCCCCCAATGTACTCCCAACCCACTCCCTCCACTCGTCACCACAGACTCAAACAACCATCGTCTGCTCTTCTGCACTTACTGGACCTCCCAGGAGAAAGGCAGAACCAGGCGTTAGCCCTTGTTAGTACTCCCCCAGCTGATTGTTATATATCGGATTTTTACCACCACAAAGTGGGGAAGGGACGGTGGGAGTACGGGGTGGAGGGACTTAGTACCAGAGTGTGTGTATGTGTGTGTGTGTGTGTGTGTGTGTGTGTGTGTGTGTGTGTGTGTCTGTGTGTGCATGTGTGTTTTGCGTGAGTGAGCGTACGTTGCTTCCTTTATAAAAGTGTAATCCATTTGCATATATTTGGTGGTTTTGGAAATGCGCTTAATGAGCTCTGTATATGCACGCCAGTATTGATTTATATAATTGTGTAAACGCATTACATTTTTTCCGACAAGACAGATTCTGTAATGCTTTTAAGTCGTGTTAGCAATTCACTGGATCATGCCAGCAGCACTGGTGCTGGATAACGCGCTACAGGAAAGTTATATATTTTGTTGTTCCCCTGTAGCGCTTCACATTGCACGCCATCGTTTGAGAATGCTTTAAAAAAGACTCGAGATGGAGTCGATAACTACTGCTACCCCCCCCCCTCCCCCCTACACACACGCGCGCGCGCGCGCGCGCACACACACACACACACACACACACACAGACATAGTACCAACTTAAATAGGAGAAAGAAAAGAGAGGAAAAAAAAGAAAAAAAATCTTCTCTGTTTCAAAAGAAATGAAAGCACTGCGAAAACATGTTTTCCTCCATTTCGTTCTTATATTTGACAAAGTCAACGGAGCTGATTAGACGCCCATTCTATAATGGATTGAGGAGGAGAGGGGTTGGGGGCGGGTGGGGGGCGGCTGTTTGTTTCTGTCTGTCTGGATGTCACGGCGCGGAACATTCCCTCCGTTCTTCATAACAGATGGGGCACTTGGCCACTCTGGTAACTTGCGGACTGCGATGTCTACGAAGTTTTACATACGAACACTCTGATAGTTGATTCCCTGCTTAAATCAAGGCTGACATACAGAATTCAGGATGCTATCCCTCATTGGTCCATACTTCCGAGCAAATGTTGATCACCATTCGGATGATTTAAAAAGAAGACGACGACATCTCGAAAGTGACAGCTCAAAGTTCAAGAGACTCAAGCGATATTTTAGAGACTGAAAAATGGAATTGACTCTTGGTACTGATATGTTCTATTAGACCTTTCTATTTTCATTTGGGAACGATTTCTGGAAAGTTAGGTGCTGGAAATGTGTGTGTGGATGCGTGTGTGTGCGCGCGAGTGTGTGTGTGCCCGTGCCTGTGTCTGAGTGTGTGCCTGTGTCTGAGTGTGTGTGTGTGTGTGTGTGTGTGTGTGTGTGTGTGTGTGTGTGTGTGAGAGAGAGAGAGATACATACAGACAGAGACAGTGTATATGTGTGTGTGTGCGTGCACGCGCGCGTGTGTGTGCGTGTGTGAGTGTGTCCGCGCGCGCGAGTACGTGTGTATATGTGTGTGTGCGCGCGCGAGCGAGCGTTGGAGCTGTTTAACTGAATTTTTCGTGGTGTAAGAAATATAAGTATGCGGATCCAAAGTGTACAAGCAGACAGACAGAAAAACATACATTTTAAGGCAATTTCCTAAACTTCCCATCTACACGGAGAGGATGTGGATTAAATCAAGACTAGAAAAGGAGGGCGGTGGCCAAGGCGTGGAGGGGTGGGGATGGGGGCGTGGGGAGGAGGGACGTAGGAGACAGTGAGGGGGTTAAACGGATCCACAAACTGTTGATAGTTTAAAGTGATGCGTTTGCTTCACGTGAATGTTCCAGCTTGAAGAATCTCTCTCTCTCTCTCTCTCACACACACACACACTCTCTCTCTCTCTCACACACACACGCGCGCGCGCGCGCACACACACACACACACACACAGAGACATAGGCGCGCATACCTACACACACGCTCCCCCCCCCCCCTCTCTCTCTCTCTCTCTCTCTGTTTTTCTTGTCTTTCTTTCTGACGACATTTGCTCATGCTGAATGCAACAAGTGTGACAATCGATTACGATTTGCATAAAGTCAATATCGGCGATGTGCGCGCCTGCAACCAGGGGCTGTTTTATAAAGAAACAAATAAAATAGACAGTTACAGAGAAAGAGAAAGACATAGAAAGTGTGGACATTGTGGTGCTAAAGTAAATGACAAACAGACAGGAGTACGACAGAATAAATGGAAAGAAAGAAGAAAAAAAAAGAACAAAGGCTTTAAATAATAGATATATAGATAGATAGGCAGGCAGACAGACAGACGCAAATACATACATACATACATACACACACGCACGCACGCACGCACACACACACACACACATACATACAGACATGCAGATGGATAGACAATCAGTCAGACAGACAGCTAGACAGATAGATAGATGAATAGAGTCCCGCTCATTGATGACACTTCTCCTGACCTCCTTACTCAGCACTGGCTCCCCTTAGAGTCGAGAATTAAAAACAAAGTTGTGTGTATCTGCTTTTCTGCTTTCCACTCCACTGGGCCAGCCCATCTTTCTGACCTCATCAGTGCTTACACTCCCTCAAAAACTCTCCATTAATTTTTCTTTCCGAAAATTCCTTGTGTCAGTTCAAGAACCTACGGTGCTCGCCCTTTCCTCTTTGCTGCTGCTCATAATTATCTGGAGCAACCTTCCACATCATGTCCGTTCATCTGACTCCCTCCCTGCCTTTCTCTCGTCACTAAAAGCTCGTCTTCTCAGAACCTATCTGTAGGCACTCTGGGTTTCCTCTTTCTCCAACACGTCCCATGCCTCCCAGTTCACTTTGCATGAATGAGGAATTAGACAGGTGGAGAGTGGGAGGGAGAGAGAGACAGAGAGACAGAGAGAGACAGAGAGACAGACAGAGACAGACACACAGAGAGAAACAGAGACAGAAATAGAGACAGACAGAGAGAGACACAGAGAGAGAGAGAACGAAACATTTTATTCAAATAAAGGCCAAAGCCCCTTACTCTCACAGAGAGAGAAAGGGAGGGAGAGAGAGACAGACAGACAAAGACACACAAAGACTAGAGACAAAAAGAGAGACAGAGACAAAAGACAGACAGACAGAGAGAGAGGGAGAGAGAGAGAGAGAACTGACCCGCTGCCCGTGGTTTTGCAGCCCCATCACCTGGCGGCAGCGGCAGGGCGTGAACACACGCTGCAGCAGTCTCTTCACGGTGTAGCGGTCCACAGTGCTGCCGAACGTGTGTCGCTGTAGCTCCGTCAGGTCCCGGTCCTGCCACACAGCACACATTCTGTTTCCCCTGTTTGTTTGTGGAGGAGGTGGAAGAGCAGGAAGAGCTGGAGAAGAAGGAAGATAACGAGGTACTGGAGAGAGAGAGAGAGAGAGAGAGAGAGAGAGAGAGAGAGAGAGAGAGAGAGAGAGACACGCACACACACACTCACTCATTCAGAAATGGAATGTTTTACGTGTGTGACCGTTTTGTTTATTCACTTAGGCACCCATACTCCGTTTTCGGGGGGGTGCATGCTGGGTATGCTCATTTCTTTTACAACCCACCGAACGCTGATATGGATTACAGGATTTTTAGAGAGAGAGAGAGAGAGAGAGCATAGCGTGTTTCCCCTTTCACCAACATGTCTGTTTGTGGATGAGGTGGAAGAGGAGGAAGAGCAGAAGGAAGATAACGAGGTGGTGGAGAGAGAGAGGGGGAGAGAGAGAAAGAGAGCGAGAGAGAGAGAAGAGGAGGAAGAGCAGAAGGAAGATAACGAGGTGGTGGAGCGAGAGAGAGAGAGGGGGAGAGAGAGAAAGAGAGCGAGAGAGAGAGAAGAGGAGGAAGAGCAGATGGAAGATAACGAGGTGGTGGAGCGAGAGAGAGAGGGGGAGAGAGAGAAAGAGAGCGAGAGAGAGAGAGAGAGGAGGAAGAGCAGATGAAAGATAACAAGGTGAGAGAGAAAGAGAGATAGGGGGGCCGGGGGGGGGGGGGGGGGGGGGGGGGGGGGGGGGGGGAAGAAACAGAACAGCGTGTTTCCCCTTGCACCAACAGGTCTGTGTGTGGAGGAGGTGGAAGAGGAGGAAGACCAGAAGAAGGAAGATAACGAGGTGGTGGAGAGAGAGGGAGAGAGAAAGAGAGAGAGAGAGGCGGGGAGAGAGAAAGAGAGTGAGAGAGAGAAAGCGAGAGAGAGGTGGGGAGAGTGAGAGAGAGAAAGCGAGAGAGGCGGGGAGAGAGAAAGAGAGCGAGAGAAAGAGAGAGAGAGCACATATTCTGTTTTCCCTTCACCAACAGGTCTTTTTGAGGAGGAGGTGGAAGGAGGAAGAGCAGAAGAAGGAAGACAACGAGGTGGTGGAAAGAGAGAGAGGGGGGAGAGGGAGACAGGGGGGAGAGGGAGACGGAGGGGAGAGGGAGAGAGAGAGGAGGCAGAGAGAGGGCGGGAGAGAGAAAGAGACAGGGAGAGAGAGAGAAAGAGAGGGAGAGAGAGTGAGAGAGAGAAGAGGAGGAGAAGACGGAATAAGAGAGGGAGGAAGGGTGGAGGAGGAGGCTCGGGAGGAGGTGGGGGAGAAGGAAGGAAGAAGAGCAGGAGGTAGAGAAGGTGGAGCAGGAAGAAGAGGAAGTGGAGGAGAATGAGGTGGAGGAGGAGAAAAGGAGGAGGTGGAGGAGGAGGCAGAAAAGGAGGCGGTGCAGAAGAAAGAGGAGGTGAAGGAGGAAAAAAAGAGGAGCGGGAAAATGAATATGAAGAGAAGAAGATGAAGATTGATTGATTGATTGAATCTTTAATGGGTAAAGAATTAGGCGCAGTAAAGGCCTTTTTACAATTCTGCCCATTTAACGACACAAAACATGAAAATAAAGAACGACACAAAACACAGAAATAAAGAAATAAAATGAAATAAAATTTAAAAAATAATAAGATCAACGAATAAGAATAGTAACTGGAATAGTCTATTAAAAGTAACAAAGCAATGAAAAGAACAATCAGTACATTATCATGTACGTACGAACTTACACACACACACACACACACACACGCACACGCACACACTCACAAACACACACACACACCACTATATATATATAGAAACCGCAAACAAAGGCATACGTGTAGTACACATTCACGCCCACACACTCAAACACACACACGCACTTACTGTTCATTTGCTTGCACGATCACACATACATTCAATTTTTCATTGATCATGGCATGGCAGCTAGTGGTCTGAGTACACGCAAGCACTGAGTACAAGAAGAAGAAGAGGATGCTGCAGAGAAGACATAAAAGAAGGACGAGTCAGAGAACGTGTGCCGTTGAAGCTCCGCCATGACTCGATCCGGCCAGACACAAAGCAACATTACAAGCGACACCACTGACACACACTGATGCATACGCACGCGCGCGCGTGCGCACACTCACACACACAACACACACACACACAAACACACATACGCACGCGCGCGCACACACACACACACACACGCGCGCGCGCGCGCACACACACACACACACGCGCGCGCGCGCGCGCACACACACACACACACACACACACACAGTGCTAACCATCCATGCAATTAAAAATGCAAACAAGAATGTAATGATGTTGCTTGGCTTTGGCTGGTCAACAATCGGCTTCCAACTTTGTTTGTTTTTTCTCTTTCTCTCTATCACACACACACACACACACACACACACACACACACCAGTTTCTTCACAGGACATTGTGTGTGATTTTGAGATTAACTTCACAGCCGAAACGTGGTTTTCTCTCAATGGCTTAATTCCCGATTGGGTCATGAATTTGAGATTGGTCTTGCCCAGAGTGTGGTGATCGATAAAATCATGTGCTTCCTTTTTTTCTTCTTTTTTTCTTTTTTTTTACCTCGCTTTTCTTTTAGCAGGAGTTCGAGAGCTTTGTAAGCTTTTTAATGACCCCACGAAGGCACGTCGCACACCGACCGACCTCTACGAACACACACACACTCTCTCTCTCTCTCTCTATCGGGGGGCCATTGGTGTGGCTGGTCCCACCAAACATAATAATCCTAATTTTAGTTTGCTCTCCCTGCCTCCCTCCCCCTCTCTCTCCCCCTCTCCCTCTTGAACCCCAGAGTCTTGTCAGACAGACAGACGGGAGACGTGTCGGGAGGGGTGGGGTGGGGGTGGGGGGTGGGGGTGGGGGTAGGGAATGGCGCTGCCACGCAGAGGCGACACGCTCTGCCCGGCCTGGTGACACAGTAGCCCGGAGTTCTGTCACATAAGTCTGCTGGGACTAAAAGTAATACAATACAATACAATACAATACAATGCAACTGCACACTAACAAAAAGTAAAAACAGTACAATCGAAGACTACAGCAGACAAACAGAAAGAAATATAATCCAATACAAAATACAATACAAAATGACACATACTATATCATTAAAAAAAAGAAGAAGAAATAAAAACAACAAACAACAACAACAAAACCAGACTGAGATAATGGGCCACGAACCCGACAGACAGACATTACTCGTGTTGTTGTCCCCACCACCAATATTAATCCTGTTTCGCTGCAACTTTTTTTTCTTCTTCTTTTTTCTTCCCCCCCCCCCCCCCCCCCCCCCCCCCCCTCGTTTCGGAGAAACAGGAGACATCAAGCATCGCCGTGTTTCGATGCATTACGGAAGGGCGTGGGGGGTAGGGAGTGAGGTGGGCGGTTCAGCAACGTGACAAGAAGCTGATTACTTGCAAGCCTGCTAAGAAAGTATGTCAGCGTGCGCGAACTTTGACCACCCGCGTACTAAGGAGCTGTCGCACGGTAGTTAACTAACACAAGAAACCCTGTTGCTTGCAAGCCGCAACTAATTATGTTATTTCTGATAAGAAGAAGGATGGGGTAGAATTGACACGACGAAACAGAGAGAGAGAGAGAGAGAGAGGGGAGGGTGGGGGTAGAATGGAGAAAGGAGAGAGAGAGGGGAGAATGGAGACAGAAGAAAGAAGAGAGAGCAGAGCACAGAGAGAAAGAAACAGACAGAATGGATTAGAATTTGGGGAAAAAGGTCAGGTCTAAAAGACAGTCACCGAAATTTTTTTTACACAATTCCAAATGACGAAACTCGCCCTCTTTTCTCAGGCTTTAAGACCAGCAAACGGGTTGACAGAAGTGTTAGGTTTCAAGCACATGTGTGTGTGTGTGTGTGTGTGTGTGTGTGTGTGTGTGTGTGTGTGTGTGTGTGTGTCAGAGAGAGAGACAGAGACAGAGAAAGAGAGAGAATTTCCGTGCGTGTGTGAACCCGTGGGGGGAGGGGGGTGGATTTTGTTTTTACTCCCAGGCAACAGACCTTTTACAAGTACAAAAGTTATCTTGCAATTTCTAACCCTGCTATCTCGGCGTATGAATGGACAATGTTTATTTCGGTTTAAACAGTACTTTATTTCAAAATGTCACGACACAAATACATGGATTGGACAAGAAAGTCACATCAATTTGTCTTAATACACATTTGTACAAAGGCTAAATATGTGACGGGTGTCTCTGTTGTTATAAATTTAAACTGAACAGCGCGGCACCAATTATGAACAAAAGAAAATTAAACAAACCAGCTGACAAGAATATAAAATGTTTCGTTTGGGGACATGGAGGAGCAGGAGGGTAAAAGAGTACACGAACATCACATTCAATAGGCCAATATGAACTTGAAACTGGATGAAAGAACAACAGAGAGGTGTATATAACTGTTTGTAGTGTGTTACTTTTTTCGTCACAACAGTAAAATTCAAGTTAGGCCTACAGCATCTTACATTGTAATCCGAATATCTATGCATATGACAGAAACGGCTCTCAGTATTACTTATAGTGGAGAAATATTATGTTCATTTCTTGATGCCAGTTTGAACAATTTAACATGCAGTCCGCGAAGAACTGTTTAAGGCGGCGTCACTGCGTTTGGACAAAATCTATATACGCTACGCCACATCTGCTAAGCAGATGCCTGAAAGCAGGGTAACCCAACGCGCTTAGTCAGGCCTTAGGGAAAATAAAAAGAAATTAAGTAAAATAAGATGCAAAAGTAAACAGACAAGTAATTACAGCTGTTAAAAAGGAACACATCGTTAATTCTTGCTCAAGAGAGTTGAAAAAAAAAAAAAAAAGCTGGTCAAATTGATTAAGGAAGGACTTTAATCTGTCCCGTCACATATTCCGGTGGTTGTGGGGAAAAAGGTATTGTGACAATGTTGGTAAGTTCGATGGGTATAAGGAATACTTGCCCCGGCCACAAGTGTACAAAAGAAAACGCTGAGATTGCACAGACTTGACTCCGCGCTTCGCTTGCAGCGGTAGTAGAGCGAGAGAGCCCAGATGATGCATTGCTCTTTGGAGGCAGAGGAAAGTAATAAATAATATTAAGCACTCCATCGAGTCTCAGGGTTGGTCATTTTTCCACATTTGTTGACTCTGGCAGTGTGCTTAATTAAACAAGATGAGATGGTTAGATTGCGCTTTGGTGTTCTGTTCAGGAGTGTGTGTATCTGTTGAGAGAGAGACAGACAGACAGACAGAATGGCAGAATGGCACAGAGAGAGAGAGACAGAGGGACTGTAAAAGAGAGAGAAAGAGACAGACAGAATGGCAGATAGGCACAGAGAGAGAGAGGGGGGGGGAACTGTAAAAGAGAGAGAGACAGTCAGACAGAATGGCAGACAGGCAGAGAGAGACAGAGGGACTGTAAAAGAGAGAGAGACAGTCAGACAGAATGGCAGCAGGCACAGAGAGAGAGAGGGACTGTAAAAAAGAGAGAAAGAGACAGACAGACAGAATGGCAGACAGGCACAGAGAGAGAGGGGGCGGGGGGGACTGTAAAAGAGAGAGAAAGAGACAGACAGACAAAAGCAGGTCGACAGACAAAAAAAGGCCTATCGATCAGCACGAAACAGCGCGGACACGCTACAACTGAACGCCCTCTTGGGCCCCGTAAACACGTCATGAAAAGTGCCCACCATTCCATTCAACCTCTCTGCTTCCTCGTAGGGGCTGGGCTGGGGCCGGGGAGGTTTGGTGTGGGTGGAGTGATACGTGTGTGGTATAAATAATTCTATATTGTGTAGGCCCGATTCGTCTGCTCTTTGATCTTTCCGCCACCCTCATTGACCGTTCAGTTGGACCCTTTGTCTTGTTTGCCCAACTCACCTATTGAGCTTCTCTCTCTGTGTCTCTCTGTCTGTCTATGTCTCTGTCTCTCTCTCTAACACACAGACCAGGGAATCATAAACAGACAGAGAAACAACAGCAGCAATGGGTGGCGCTGCAATGTGACGACAATACAACACAATGCCGTAACGTACAGTACAATAATATAGTACAATACCGACATGGTCCATGCGCTGGTGAGACATCTGCTCCCCCTGCCCCATACCCCACTTCCTTTTCATTCATTTATTTATTCTATTAATTATCTTTAAAACAGTTGTGTATGCGGAATACACTTGGATCAGCCCGCACTCTTTGACGCCTGGTTGGAAACTAAAATCAGAGCACGACTACCCTGACTCGCGACAGGGATGGTATGGTATGATATGGATACTTACACAGCACTCACCCTCGCTCAGAAAACCAAGCTCTAAGCGCTTTACAAACACGGAGTCGCTTGCACAACCGGCTGCCTTCTTGGGCGGAGCCGACTGAGAACTGCCTTTTGGCGCTCATCAATTGTTTTCTGTATCATCCAGTCAGGTTTGAGTCATGCATGCACACACACATACGCGTTCACACAGACATGTAACCTTTGACTTGTGTGTGTGTATGTGTTGTTGTTTTTTTTTATTTGTTGTTGTTGTTTTGGGTTTTTTTCGTTTTGTTTTTTGGGATTTTTGTGTGTGTGTGTGTGTGTGTGTGTGTGTGTGTGTTTTTGTTTTTTGTTGGTTTTTTTTTTTTTTTTTTTTTTTTTTTACGCTGCCATCAAGGCAGCCATACTCCGTTTCGGAGGTGTGCATGCTGAGTTATATTCTTGCTTCCATAACACACCGGGCGCTGACACGGATTGCAGGATCTTGAACGTGCGTATCTGATCTTCTGCATGCATACACACGAAGGGGTTTCAGATAATTGCAGGTTTGCATGTGTTGACCTTGGATATCGGAAGTCTCCACCCTTGACCCTGGTGCATAGAAACCGGGGATCGAAACTCAGAGGAGAATCCAGCGTTCTAACTATTCGACCACCACGTCCAGATCGAGAAAAGAGAGTCCCTTGTGGGAGTGGAGGAAAATGCTTTTTCGCTGAAACGAAACGGCCGCACTTGCTGACATTGCGGTTTTTGACCGTTTGAGCTTCCACCTGTGCAGGCTTCGTAAACTGCCATGGCGAGGAAGTTTATGTGAAGAGTTAATGTGTTACAGGAAGTGAATGTTCATTTTTCTGTTAATTTCATTCCGGATAGCATATGTCTTTCTTTACTTGGTCAACATTGATAATAATTATGTATTAAGTTATCATGGTGCGTACTTTGATAATTTTGAAAGTGGTTGTGCTTTATATTGTTTACTGATACACGTACTCTCGAGCCATAAGACAAAGCTTTGTGAGTTTACAGACAGTAAAGTCGTATCTGATCTGATCTTTATATTCTTACCATAATATGTCTAATTTCAACTTATCTAACTGGCGCCTTGGTTGGCGGAGTGCGAACTGGAGACATTCCTGTCCAACCCTCCCCCCTCAACCCCACCCAGTGTTGTGGTGAGAAGCTGAAGTTTGCAGACCTGATGGTGCCATACTCCTCTTGCTGTGTGCTCCAGTGCGAAAAGACAAGATCTACGCCAAGTGGATTATACCATTAACCCACCAGACACTGATGAACTTACTCGCTAACAAAGTAAAAACACACACAATCACACACGCACGCACGCGCGTACTCACACACACACACACACACACACACACACACAGAGAAGCGTGCACACGCACGCAAGCATGTTCACACATACACAGACACGTACGCAAGCATACATACACACGCGCGCGCACGCAGACACACACGCGCGCGCACGCAAACACACACACGCGCGCACGCAAACACACACACATACACACGTGCGCGCGCGCATTAACCTGCATAAGGTCTGAAGTTGTGACCTTAGGATGGAAGGGGGAGATGAGGGAGGAACGGGAGTGGGAGTGAGGGTCGTGTGGTGGATGGGTGGTGGGGGAGGGATGGTCGCAGACCAGACGACCAGCGAGGAAGAAAAACAACTGGAATCATCTCTTCCCCCCAGACACTGTATGCATTAGTGCTGTGGACGGGCAACTGGGTCGACTGGAAACCATCGTTGCTTTTATTTATTTATTATTATTATTATTTTTTTTAATGAGTAACTCTACTGAAGATCGACGGGTCATTATCTTGGGGGTAGCGGGTTATGTTGTTGTTCTCCTCTCATTCTTTATTCTTTTTATATTTTTTAAACGACTTTCCTGTCTGCGTTTTACGGTTCCATTGGGAGCACGTGCTTTTATGTGACTGAGTTCATTAATTTTAAGTGTAACGGGGAATTGGGGAACAGTTGTTGGTGCATTAAAACAATTGGATCGAAATTCCGAAGTTCCCTCACGCGCTCTGTGTGTGTGTGTGTGTGTGTGTGTGTGTGTGTGTGTGTGTGTGTGCGCGCGCGCGCGCGTGCGTGCGTGCGTGTGTGTGTGAGAGAGAGAAATGAAATAATTTAATGCTCTTTGGCCATGGGCACATGAACATGGAGGGGGAAATCTCACTCACGTGCACACACAATAAATGAATACATGAATGAATGAATGAATAAACACCTTCATAACATGTCACATTCTGCGACTTAGCATATAAATCAAATTGCACAAAATGTCTATTCTCCATCTTTTAGCTTGCGTTTCTTCCTTATTATCAGATTTCATAACTATACTCTACATTACACAGCTACATTTGATATAGGTCTTTAACTTCCTATAAGCTTCTGCCTCTGTTTCGTACAAACTTGGAAACTAATAATGACAGATCTCTGCATTTTCCATCTTACAATCTTTCTAATCGTAGATTGATTCCATTGACAAAAATTATGTTTCTTCATTCTGAGTATAATGGACAAACCTATAAAAATAGTTTTCATCCTCTACACACTTTGCAATAAGGACAGTACGACTATGCCATTTCATTACCATATCTGTTCGTATTGCTGTTAATCGGTAACACTAATCTGGGGGAAAATACCAAACGAAAAAAAAAAAAAAAAAAAAAAAAAAAAAAAAAAAATCATATTTCTTGCAAATATACACAAACATTTAGGCTGTCCTTAATTAACTGATACTAACTATACCTTTCTTTGTCTCTTACCGTACCTGACCATTCTTGAAAAAAACGTATCTGTTAAACGTTGATTAAATATACTCAAAATTGAACTGACATTTGTAACACCCTGATTTAACCATACCTCATAAAATCCAGCTTTGTAAAGCATTTCTCTCACTTCAAGCAGTGATCACTTGTGTCAACAAACTCATTGTCAATATAAGTTTTGCTTTCTAAATTATTCACCACGTTAAAATCTCCCGGAAAGTGACTGAACCAGTCCTCTAAACGAATGTTGTCACTTACGCTTTTTTGTGTTTACACCACTTAACTTTTTTATTTCCTTCCAAGATTCTGCTGAGTTGTGTACATCAGTTGTTAAGGATTCCCGAAATTCCCGTTTTTTTCTGTCTGGGGTTGTTTTTTTTTTTTTTAATAATTAAGTCACTGATCTGAACTGAACTGTGATGTAAATGTGACATGATTCTGTACAAACGAGTTTGATACGGTTCTTCTAGAATGACTCTCTTCTATTATTGTTCGCAATCAAAGTCAAGTTTTTTTTTTAAGTATGATTGCTTCTTCCCCCCCCCCCCCCCCCCCCCCCCCGCTTTTTTCTACCGTTCTTTCTTTTCTTTTTGGTTTCGTTTTTTTGTTTGTTTGTTTTGTTTTTTGGGGGTTGTTTTTTTCTCCAGACATAATCTCTTTACTGCTTCTGTGCACAATTTTGTTATATTTAGTGGATTACCGTTTTTGATAATAAAGCAAAAATGAAAAAAAAACCCATTTTAAATGACTAACAAATAAATAAAGCAAATTAAGTCCCCTAGCATTAATTACAGAGTAATTTCCCTTTTTTTTTTTTTACTATCTGCACCAAAAACGTTTGCAAAATAAATAAAACTTCCATGCTTAGCAAAAGAAGTTCCTGTTTGAACAAAAAATGATAATAATGACTGCTCTTGTTGTTGGGTCAGAATATCAGATCAAAGTGCCAAGTTTAGAGAATACAAAAAATATAAATATAACAGTAAACGCAGTTTGCATATAATTAGGCTTCATTTATTATTTTTTTGTGCCCATCCCAGAGATGCAATATTGTTTTAAACAAGATGACTGGAAAGAACTGAATTTTTCCTATTTTTATGCCTAATTTGGTGTCAACTGACAAAGTATTTGCAGAGAAAATGTCAATGTTAAAGTTTACCACGGACACACAGACACACACACAGACACCCGAACACCGGGTTAAAACATAGACTCACTTTGTTTACACAAGTGAGTCAAAAAGTAAATACACAGATAAATACATAGATGAATAAACAAATAAATAAATAGATAAATAAATAATTACAATCCGAGGTCTTCCCTGAAATATTTTGTGGCGAGCAAACAAAAATAACCAATATTTCCCTTCCTGTGATGCTCTCCTTTAACACTCTTCAGCAAACTCTATTTATGTCGTGCACAAGGAGGGCGTCAAGCCAATGTTAATGTCAAATTATATCTCACATCTCTTGGAACTTAAAGCGAATTGTTTCCAGAAATATTCCCTCGGACGGCAGTGATAACTCGAAAATAGCCTTTCCAGAAATGCCCCCTTTTAATTAAGGTCCACAAAGATGCGATCACGTATTTAACGATGTTCTAAATATCCGCATTGCCATTAACATTTGCTTTTGACCCATGAGACGAGAAAAATAATGGCAGGTTTAATGAGTGAGTCGGTATTAAGTGCGTATATCATATGTGCGTGAAAGTGCGTGCGCGCGTGTGAGTGTGTGCGAGTGTGTGTGTGTGTGTGTGTAGTTTCAAAGGAGCATAATGAAATAAAGTCAGAATGATAACAACAAAAAACTGATCTAATCACGATTTTTTGTGGAATTCGAAAAAAAAAAAAAAAAAAAAAAAAAAAAAAGGTTTACGGCAACTCAAACCGGTTTCTCGAACATCCACATAAAATTATGTAGTATAAAATCTTTGTTGTTGTTGTTGTTTTTGTCGGTCCGCACCGGTTTTACAGCGCACCTCTGTCACATGATGGTTTCTGCAGTAGCTCCTGTCGTCAAACTCCCCGTCGTTTTCTTGGGATGCCATTATCGCATAGCACTGGACATTGCACTGCATGTGCGTGTGTGTCTTTATGTATGTGTATGTGTTTACTTGATTGTTTGCCTTTGTGCGTTTTGTGTGTGTGCGTTTTGTGTGTGTGTGTGTGTGTGTGTGTGTGTGTGTGTGTGTGTGTGTGTGTGTGTGTGACTTCAAAGGAAAATTGGTCTAACTTTTTTTTCTTCTTTTTTTTTTTTTTACAAAGCCCGTGCGTTCAGACCGCACTAAAAAACAACAACAACAACGCTACTCCTCTGTGTGCACGAGAGAGAAGGGGGAGGGTGGAACAGAGAAAGAGAGACAGAGACACAGAGGGGGTTAAGGGAGGCAGAGGGTGGGGATGTAAGGGAGACAGAGAGAGAGAGGAAAGAAGAGAGAACATACCTGCCGGGAACGCGTAAAAGTCAAAGTCCACACGGAATCTTCATGTAAATTTCTAGCTTGAAAGAAAGAGAAAGAAAGAGAGTGTGGAGGGGGGCAGGAAGGCCATGAGGTGCGGGACGACAGAGAGACACACAGACACACAAACACATCTGCCGCCCAAGGAAATCATTCTGGCAATAGTTTCCAATGAAAACGTGCATTTTCTTTATTTCCTTTCGTAACCCCGAGGTGCCGGTCTTCTTTTTTCTTTTTCTTTTCTTTTATTTCATTATATATATATATATATATATATATTCCCCACCCCCTCCAAACTGAAATTTCTAACATTAAACCATGGCATAACATTCCAGTAGTGAAAGCGAGATGTTTAAATCTAACACCTTCAAGGAAACTTTAGCTCCTTTTCTTGCCAACATGTCGCCCAAATCATTATATGTCTCATTTCACATAATGAGTTCAGAGCTGACAGTTTTTTTTTTTTGTTTTGTTTTTTTTTTCATCTAACAGCACGAAGAACTGGTTTAGATTCAACACAAAACAGAATCTGTTATGTTGGTTTAGGAAAGGAGATCATAAAGAAATAACGCCATTAGAATCGCTGTGCGTTCAGCTATGAAGACGGACTAATTCTGTCCCAGGTGAAATCATTCTTAAAACTTAACGTCTGAAATAACGAAAGCAGCACTAGCTCTGTCATTTTCAACAGAGCCGTCTGTAAATATCTGTAGATTATTAGGGTATTAATTTGTCTTGCAAATGAATTCGTACACGTGACGTATACCTAAGGGTAAGTAAGGGTGGTTTTTTTTTCAAATGTTTGTTGAATAATCCAATTCGTTATTGGGATGTTATATTGTTATCTTTTTTTAAACTGACATTACTCAGTTATTGTAGTAATTTAACACACACACACGCGCGCGCGCGCCCGCGCGCGGGCGCTCACGCACGCACGCACGCACACTCACTCACTAATTCTCTCGCATACGTAAACAATGACGTTTTCTCTCGCTGCCAGCTTTTTCTCAACCCTCGTCTGAGATCAATCAGAGTGAAATGACGTTAAACTAAGAACACATCCGGGGCTACCCCACAACCTTCATCACAAGAGCATGCACTGTAAGATTCTCCCCCCCCCTTCCGCCCCCCCCCCCCCCCCCACCTCCCCCGACAGATCTCACCCATCTAATTCTGTGTCTCCTCAAAACAATGTGAGCTGGATGTTGCACTGATTGCGAGACTGTTCCGCCAGTCATACCATTTCAATTTATGTAGGCCTAACTCTTTTAGATTCTCCCTCAGAAAAGTACAGCAGAGACAGACCAAGCTGCAAAGAAATGGAATGACTTTGCCCTGGAAGTCTGACAGATGAACCCACTGCGTTTAATCATGCAGACCTATTCACAGGTCAGGATGACTGCCATCGTTATGTAAATATTTGGACTTCTCATCGCGTGATCATGTTACGTTTCTTATGCAAAGCCAATGACACCACTTAAAGAAAAAAACATGAAAAGTAGTAATTGCACTTCTGATTTATGCCACACTTATTTCACAATCTACGATAATAATGGTATTTTATGAAACGCTAAATCTTGTTTGTAAAACAAACAAAAACGTGTGCCTGCTAAACAAAACTTGTTTTCCCTTCCGCTTTCAGAAGTCGACAATGTGATTAAAAACCAATGAATCTCGATGTAAAAAAAAATCTCTCTCTCTCTCTCTCTGTCTATCTATCTCTCTTTGCATGGAGAAATAAATCTTGCTCACGTGTTCTCCCTGCCTCCTCCTCCCTCCCCCCCCCCCTCTCTCTCTCTCTCTCTCTCTCTATCTGCCTGGAGACATCAATCTTGTTCAAGTTCTCCCCTTTCTCCCTCCGTCTTGCTTGCTTCCACGTCACGTCCCCCAAGAAACAGTCACTTTTCAATGGCCAATAACCAAAGTTTCCAATTTCCGTGCGGAGTGAGAAGACTTCTTGTGTTAACAAGGTCGTTAGTCCACACTTCTGCCGCCGTGAATCAAGAAGGAAAGAAATCGCCTTTTCTGCCCGTGCTTTGGTGACAGGGACCCACAACTACTATAGACGAACGGAGAAAGTGAACATTCATCTTTCTCTCTGCCAGCAGAAATACATATTGTTCGTGCGCTCTCTCTCTGTGTGTGTGTGTGTGTGTGTGTGTGTTTCAGTTTAATGTCTTTTCATTGGAAGTGGCATCAAAGCGGGTGTAAAGAGTATTCGTCAATGTGTCAACAATCGTGGGTAGTCCCCCTTATTTTTATCAAATATATTTCCTTTGTCATCGGAATTGGTTTGCTGTCTTTTGCCAATGCAAATCTAAGAGAAAAACGAGAGAGAGAAAAAAAGAAACGAGAAATGGAGGAAACGACAACGACGATCATGATTATGACAGTGGCGTTAGCGAAGACATCAACAATAGACGGTGTAGGTGATGGCAGAGTGCTGGTTTAAAAACAGTGTGAATGTGTGTGTATGTCAGTGAGTGAGTGGATGAGTGAGTGAGTGAATGTGTGTGTGCGTGTGTTTATTTGTTTGTGTGTGTGTTTACTTATGTGTTTACTCTGCTGGTTTATTTTCTCTTCTTTTACTTTGTTTTTATAAAAAAATATTTTCAAGTTCAAATTGTCTTCTATGAAACTGAGAATCTATTTTCAGTGCAATAATGCATGCGAAAAGATGCTGACACAAACAGCTGAACAAGTGAGCAAGCATGAAAAGAAGAACATTCTAAATAAATGTGACAAAAAAGGTTGCATCACAACAAACATCAAAACTATATGGCCCAGTTTTCACCCGCCCTACTTGAGCATTGTGAAATACATTTTAGCTATCACATGTATGTAGAAAGTTGAATCATTTTGATGCTATTCCCAACATCGAGGAAAGATTCGGTTCAAGTCATATTATATTGTATTATATTATATTTTTATATTATATTTCCGTTTGTTGGGGTCTATGCATTGCAGTGATCAATCTTATGTGAAATACAATAAATAGTTGTGTTTCAGTGCCATTACTGTTCATATCTTCACTACATTACTGTTCATATCTTCACTAACACCAAATGGACCATGAAGGAGGGCATTGAGGCAGACAGCTTGCTGTTATACAAACTGATATTTTCTCACAGCATTCACATGGTTTCTCACCAAAACAGCTATCATCCTTCACCAGTTTTTAAGGACTTCTCTCTGGTGTCAGCACCCGACTTAGGATACTCTGCAGTCAGGAGGGTACCCTAGAATAAAGAAGAGTTGAGTATACCAAGTCACTCACCAGTACAGGACTGGAGTTCAATGCAACACTCCAAAAGGGAGCTGCCATGACAGAGGACCGGCCATCACCAAATCTAGACAGTAGAAGAAGCAAAACGAGTCTGGGTTACCACTTATAACCCCCAACTCCCCGTCAAGGACCTCAGCATCCTGCATTCTAACCCAGAAAACAAGTTCTTTCCTGAAGCCATGATGATCTGTCCCGGCGACGGAGAAACCTGGCAGAAATGTTCAATACCACAGCTCCACGTCGCTTCCCAGAACACGGCCCCAAGAACCAACCAGGGTTCTACCTGCAAAGCCAAGAGATGCGATAGCAGCAAACACTCCAGTGACATTGATGGGCTAAGAAACCCTTGGAATGGGCGTTACTGGAAGACCATGCAGTACTGCAGATCGGAGAGCGCCATCTAAGTGACAAGATGTTCACTGCGATAATATTATGATCTGTGGTACACGGGGTCAATTCATCAACGATGAATGTAAGAAAATGTTGGCTGACCGAAAGTCCCACACTGACAAAAACAACTTGAGAACAGAACTTAAGCTTTCTTACAATGCATGCCACGGAGAAACTGACCACTGAGGATGGACCTTTGCTCCGGAGACGTACTGGCAATGTAATCTGGGCATCATCTTCACTGGTCGTGACTCTAAATTTGTACTGAATAAAATGTGTATGACTTGCCTCAGGTGGCAACACTGACCATAATTCGCCGAGCCTGCTACTGAAACCATCTGTCTGAATAATGTACCTCACACATCCATTAGCTTGACACTGACAGCATTATTCTGGTGTCACACACACCACACTGTAATTTTCAGGCTAAACTTGGTAACTGTTTGAATAATGATTATAAATCACTACAACCCCCAACACTGCCTCCCTTTCGAACACTTCCTTTTTCACTTCTGCTCCCCCTCCCCACTTCTCCCACACACTTTCCCCCACTACATACTCCGGCTCCACCTTTCTGTACCACTACTTACCCCCCTCCCCTGCCCCCCTCCCCACCCTTTGTACTCCCCTTTCCACACATACCCTCTTCACGATCTATTTGTATTTGTATTTCTTTTTATCACAACAGATTTCTCTGTGTGAAATTCGGCCTGCTCTCCCCGGGGAGAGCACGTCACCACACTACAGCGCATTTTTTTTCCCTGTGTGCAGTTTTATTTGTTTTTCCTATCGAAGAGGATTGTTCTAAAGAATTTTACCAGGAACAATCCTTTTGTTGCCTTGGGTTCTTTTACGTGCGCTACGTGCATGCTGTACACGGGACCTTGGTTTATCGTCTCACCCGAATGACTAGCGTCCAGACCACCACTCAGGGTCTAGTGGGGGGGCGGGGGGGGATATCGGCCGCTGAGCCGTGATTCGAACCAGCGTGCTCAGATTCTCTCGCTTCCTATGCGGACGCGTTACCTCCAGGCCATCACTCCACATGTATAAAGATGTAGGCCATCACTCCAATATATAAAGATGATGACGATGATCAGTGATCGTCGTAATCGTCATCGTCACCATCACCATCATCATCACTGGATGAATGTTGAATTCTGAAAACATACCATTCTAACCCACCCACCCACCTCTTTCTCTCCCTCGAAACGTGAAACGACGAGGCCATCTGTGGATCCAGGCAACAAACAGGTTTCACTGTGTACTGAGTACAGATCAATGCAGTGTACAGCCACCCTTTGGAATCAGACTCCTTTCCAGTCTGAGGCACCCTTGTCAGGGGCTCTTCCTCTCTTTATCCTGCTTCTGTAGGTATATCAATTTATTCTTTATACATATATATGTTGGGGAGTTTGGTGTATACTGTTTTTTTCAGTTTGTGTTATGTGTGTGTAGGAAAGTGAGGGGGAGGGTATTGAGACTTGTGATGTGGGTGAAGGGTTGTCTCTGGTGTGTGTGGATGTTGGTAGGGATAGAGGGGCGCGGTGGAGAAAGGTACTTTTAGGTTTCTACTTGAATGGTGCCCCATGTAAATGAGAGGAAGATAGATACATAGAGAGAAAGAGTGAGTGAGTTAACGTGGGTGGGTGGGTGCGTGCGTGCGTGCGTAAGAAATCTTTACAAGAGGAAAAAAAAAAAAATCAAGCACATGCGTGTCCGCGCGAGCGCGAGCACGGGAATGCATATAACAATCTTTATTCATAACACCTTTTACTCGAATTACAATTTGCGCTGCAAATGAGGGAGAAAAACAACACTTCAGTGTCACGAACAACATCCATACGTCAGCATCCTCCACGCGTCTGAAGAAGAAGGATGACGAGGAGAGAGAGAGAGAGAGAGAGAGAGAGAGAGAGAGAGAAGACAAGACATGACAAAATCTTTATTATCGAGGGTAATAGATAAGCAAGTAACATGCTTTTTTTACATCCAGCCCTCGTCCTAAATAGGGAATAAAGCTAGAGAAAGAGAGACAGACAGACAGACACAAACTCAACACGTTTCTATTAAAGGATTAAGATGTCAGGCATGGAGAGGGATAAGGGACAGACAGACAGAATGGTAGACAGAGACAGAGACAACACGCCCTGGCTCCACTTAAGTCGTTGAAATGGGGTGGGGGTGGTGTTTGGGGTCCAATGTGCCTTCGACCAGGTTATTCAGACACTGAGGTTGAATAGTGATGACAGGAGTAAAATGGCACGTGAAACACCCTGAAGTACAGTTTGGACCAGTATACTGTTCAAACTGCACAGCGTTTGCAAAAAAGTCAATGACCAATTGGGAACTTCCAGGGTTTGTTTTTTTTCCTGCTTGTAGGCACAGTGAAATGATGCTGAATTTCCAGCAAACAGCGGTGTATGTAGCCAGTATGACGAGGACCACTCACAATAATAATAATTATAATTATTATTATTATTATAATGATTAGTATATATATATATATATATATATATATATATATATATATATATATATATATATGCTGAATCTTGTTCAGAGACAAATCAAAGCGCTTTCACACTAGTCAGTCACACGCATGTATAACTCCAGACTGAAAACAAAAACACCTGAAAAACAACGAAGGGGCAGAGAAGGGAGGCTGATAACCACAAGAGCTTTCCGGCATGTGCATTTCCTTTTCTTTTTCACAGTGGAAAGCCACACCCCTCATTTAAGATCCACGTCATAACTATTTTCTTTTTATCTTCCTTTTTTTCACTGAAATATCGAATTTTCAAACATTTTTCAAGCAGTTCATGGTCCCTCTACACTCCATCTCGCTCTCTACGATCGGCTTCGGATCCACTCTGTTTACGCATACCCAGATTCAAACACTCGACTGTTGGCCGCCGTTCTTTCTCTGTCTCGGGACCTTGCAATTGGAATGAACGTCCTCTTTCGCTTCGTCAGGTCTCCGCACTCAGCTCTTTCAAGTCTGGCCTTAAAACACACCTCTTCCCAAGATAGCATCCCTTCCCTGCCTCTTCCTTGTCTTCAGTTTCTCCACTTTTAGAGTTATGCATGCGTGTGAAGGACTGGCGTGAAAGCGCTTTCATTTTTCTCTGCACAAGATTCAGCGCTATATAATTATAATAATTATCATTATTATTCCCATGTGCCAAAAACCTGCAGTTTGTGTGTTCAATGAGAGGCCAGAGGTGGGCCACGTGCAGCCTGCATTATTTAACATGTTTCGTACACGTCACAGGGGAATCCTTAAACGCCAATGCTTTTCAATGCTTCTGGCGCCAGGGAGATTCGCTCTCTAACCTGACTGGCGGTGAAAGGGTTAAAAACGCAATAATGCATAATAATCACCCTTATATATCATTTATTAATTCATATAAATACCTGGAGTGTTTGGGAATAAAGCATGTAAATAAAAGACGGATAGATGTGCATGATGCATACATAAATCCATAAATCAACGTGTATATCAATAAAAGACCTGTCAATTAACGTCTTTTTTTCCGTTCTTTGCATATTTTGTCTTCTTTTTCCAGGCTGTATTATGGTCCTTAACTTTTTTGTGAACCCTGTATTTTTTTTTCTTTCTTAAAATTTGCGGAACCCCCCCCCCCACCCCCCCAAAAAAAGTGGTTAACTGCCAGCTCAACACATGCGCACACCCCTCCAGCGTGGAATGGACCTCAGTGACACACAAACTTTACTTTCAGCTCTCACGCCACTGCATCGTCCATCCCTCCCCAGCCCCGCCTTCCCCGAGGGAAGAAATAATGGAGAGAAGAAAGAAAACAAAGAAAGAAAAAAATTAAAGGAAAAAAAGAGAGAGAGGGGGAGAAAAAAAGATAAAAGTTACAAGTAAAACAGAAGCAACGAAAGGAATGGAAAATATAGATAGATAGATAGACAGATAGATTGATATATATATATATATATATATATATATATATATATATATAGATAGATACAAAGATACTACAGTTCGATAGACACAGAGACAGACAAACAGATAGATAGATAGATAGACAGATAGATAGACAGAATGACTGATTGATCAATTAGTTGATTAATTGACTGATAGAAAGAAAAAAGAAAAGAATTGAAAATAATAGAAAATGCACGAAGGCATATAAAATAAAAACGCAAACAATTAAATAAGAAGAGACAGGTAGGGGAAAAAAGACAAAGAATAAAAAGGAAGAAGAGAAAATAGGAAAGAAAGAAAGAGAGAAAGAAAAGAGAAAGAGACATGTAAAGAAACAAGTTAAACAAAACAAAGAAGCAAAGAATGGAATGGGACAGAAAAAAATTGAATAGAAGAAAGAAAGAAAGAAAAGAAAGAATAAAAGACATACATGTACAGAAACAAGCAAGCAAGCCCCCCCCCCCCCCCCCCCCCCAAAAAAAAAAAAAAAACAAAAAAAACAAACAAAAACAAACAAACAAACAAAAAAAACTAGCCAACGACATGGAAAAAACAGAAAGAACGGCAGATAAAAAGACAGAAACCCTGAAATATAAAAAAGAGAAGAAAAAAAAAGAGTCAGAAAGAAAGGAAGGAAGGAAAAAAGAAAAGAGCAAGTAACGAATAAATGAAAGTATCAGTTTCAAGAATGCGTCAAAGAGAGCGGACTGATCCGTATGTGCTGCTCAACCTCGGCTTACCCCCTCCCCACCCCACCCCACCCCCCCAAAATATGAGCGGATGCCTGATCTCCGGTTAAACACAACGCGCTTGTCAGGCCTTGACAGCCAACCCAAGTTTTCATAAAACATTCAGATAGAATGAAATGAGATAAATAAACATGACAAGGAACTACTCAAATACACTGATATATGCTCAAAAATAATTTTTAATTTGAAAAAAGAGAGAAGAAATAAAGAAGGAAAATGCAAACAAACAGGCAAAGCTGCAAACAAAACAAAATGACATCAGCAGAAAAAACGAACACGAACGCACACGCGCGCGCGCACATACACACACACGCACGCACACGTACACACGCACACACACACACGCACGTAATCACGCACACACACACTCACACACACACACAGGCGGTGGCTTTCAGATGAAGCCAAGCTTCATCCAGGCGATCCAAGCTATGAATGTCAATGCCGTATATGTTACACCCAATCCATGGTAGCTGTTCATGGTCTACCGAACAAAATGGGCACCGTTAAGTCCACTGAGCAGATTGTTATCTCGCATCCATGCCATAAGCCTTGAGCAATAGCGATGCGAATGTTAAATCTTAATCTTAAAACTCATACATGGCATTGTCCATTTCATGAAATGGGCACGACATTTGCTCATTTCATGAAATGGGCAATTTCATAGATTGGGTGTAACATATACATGAAGTCTCTTCTCCGCATTGGACCGCACTTCCCAATGCCTGTATCTTCCTCCACAACGTGGACGAAACGACTGTGTGGGCGAAAAACGACCTGCTGACACCACGACGGAAAAGAACGGGGCAGTTTTCGGGAACAAAGAGCAGTCGAAACGTGTATGCTATGTTATGGCTTCTTTCATATGACAGTTTTCACACACTCCATAGCCTCGCCAACTGTGTCCAGCAACAGCTCGGCGTGTTATCATTCTTTCACTTAAAACGACTCAATCAATCATCGCACGTTTCGCCAAGAGACGGTCAATTACGTTCTTTTCGCCTACCCCTTATAGGTACCATTTGACTGATCAATCAGATGGTTTATCAATGACATCAACACTGTTATCAATAGGGAAACCTCTCTCTCTCTCTCTCTCTCTCTGGTGTGTATTGTCGGCAGTCCAGACTGTTTTGAAGTGACTGACACCCGGCAAAAACTATCGCTGGCGACAATATATGCCCGGCGACAATATGTGCCGCAATAAGCTCTTCCCCTCAATCAAGTCGTCCGCTGCTTGTTATCATAATAGTGATCCAGCTGTGAAGTCTTGGATTCGTTTGACGTAACTGTGTAATGAAAGTTTTCGTTGTATATTGATGGTTCCTTATTATACTAAGCGCGTTGGGTTACGCTGCTGGTCAGGCATCTGCTTGGCAGATGTGGTGTAGCGTGTATGGATTTGTCCGAACGCAGTGACGCCTCCTTGAGCTACTGAAACTGAAACTGAAACTTTATTTCCCAGGACTCCATTCGCTCAAACAACGCAGTCTGTCTTTCAGACCTAGACTACAAGCACTGATAACACCACATAGATGGATATATGTGTGTCCTTGCCAAGACCCGAACAGCTTGACCTAAAAGGTGTCGGCCTGTATGTCGTCAAACTTTTACTTTCACGTGATACCGCGGCGTGGTCACGCGAAAGGTGTCGCGTGCAATCGGTCGTTGTTTCCCAAGAATCGGCTACAGGACACGCGATGCCACATGCAGTGCCGCTCCTCGGTGAACTCCTTGGTTCGTGTGGACCTCTCTTCAGAATCTCGTCACAATTGTCTCTCTGGATGACCATCACGAGAAGTTTTTCTTTTCTTTCTTTTTTTCTTTCCTTCTTCTTTTTTCCACCTCCTTTAACATATGTATGCCAGTGTGTGTGTGTGTGTGTGTGTGTGTGTGTGTGTGTGTGTGTGTGTGTGTGTGTGTTTGAATTACTGTGTTTTTACGTGTAGTGTGAAGGCTGTGTACATCCGTACATAAAAAGGTTCAACATAAATCGAAAACCTTACAAAAGCACAGGTACAGTACATTTATGGATGCATGCATGTGCATATCAATATAAGAACTCACACACGCTCACTCACACACACACACACACACACGTACGCCTAAGAAGCGAGAGAATCTGAACGCACTGGTTCGAATGACACCGGCAATCGCCAGTATTTTATCCCCCTCCACTTGACCTTGAGTGGTGATCTGGACGCTAGTCATTCGGATGAAACGATAAACCGAGGTCCCGTATGCAGCATGCATTTAGCGCAAAAGAACCCACGGCAACAAAAGGGTTGTCCCTGGCAAAATTCTGTAAAAAAAAAAAAAAAAAAAAAAAAAAAAAAAAAAATTCACTTGGATAGGAAAACAAATAAAATTGCAGGCAGGAAAAAAATACAAAAAAGGGTCGCGCTGTCAGTGTAGCGACGCGCGCTCTCTGGGGAGAGCAGCCCGAATTTCACACAGAGACAAAAAGAGTAATACAATTTCAAATGAAGATTATACGTAGCAGCAGAGCAACACACACACACACACACACACACGACCCCACATTTACAGCTAAAAATGACAGGCAGTGACAATGTGTTCAGTTTTCAAAATGGAAAAGAGACAACAAGGCTGAAGTTCTAGAATGGATACAGATGAATGGATCGGGAAGTCAGATAGGAAATTTCTAGCAACAGACGTTTCACGAGGTAGACAATACAAACAGTATTGACATACAGTCCAACATCTCCGCATCAAGTCATCCCAGCAATATAAAACAGCCGCCGGAAAAAAAAAAAGTTGCAAAGCGCTAGGCATAGGATATAGCAGCAGTTGTCAGATCCCTTTCAAGGAAGTCCACACCTTGCCTTGACTGTACACTGGCGTGTTGGGAATACAACTTGGAAGACATTGTAACGTCGTCTTTCCCAAGCTGTCGCTAACTTCAGTGCATGGAAAGGGAATACATAAAACGTGCAAACAACCCCAAATCCCGACCTCCCTTCCCACCCCCACCCCCTATTCGCATTGCTGCAATCACCTTTTTATTACCCACAAGGATGGTCGTGCGCGAGAGACGGGAGACCGACAGGGTAGAGATGGGCTGGACTGACTGCACGCACCAGGCCAGTACAGTGCGTGCCGTCTTCACTCTCGCTATCCTCCCACTCGGCCGTTCGTTCAGTCGAGCGCCGACAGCTCGCGCGTTGGCGTGTTCCACAGAATCGTGCGGAAGAGGCGAAACCACAAGCCAGAGACAGTCTTAAGTGAAGACAGAATTGGATTTCCCCCCTTCAGCCACCCAACATCTGAGCTCATGAACTAGAAGCAGATAAGAAATATATATGTATATGTGAACATAACACTTTTTTTAAATTTTTTTTAAGAAATTTGAAAAAAAATATATATGTGAAAATATTTATTTCGCCTTCGCGTGCGTGTCGATTTTGTTTTTCTTCTTGTGTTCCTTTTTCGAGTGAACTGTTTGGGCCAACACACTTCAGCGGTTTGGTGTGAACCTGTTCAAGATAGAAATCGGTCCCGAAAACCAAGCGCGCGGATTTCTGTTGTTGTTTTAATCCAACGTTTCATTTCGAAGTTTCATTTTCTGTTACTGTTTCGCATTTTTTTGTGACAGTGAAACGAAAACCTAAGTGTGCGTTTTTTTGCTCCCGACCTTTTGAGATCTTATCAGCATCATGCTTTGTGTGTGAGCTGATTCATAGTTCTAATTGTGTCAACGGTCAGCAATCAAACAAAATTATTAAGAATTCAATACAGCGCATACAGGTAAGTTGAATGTTACATTTCAGTTTTCCCTCAAAGTAAAACTTTTTTTTCGTCAATTTCCACACACTTAAAAACAGTTACAAACATTTCTAAATTTTAGAAGGCTTCTTTTGTTCAAACTGGTTGTCACTTGCACTCTAGTACACACACACACACACACATACACACACAAAGTGTATATATATATATATATATATATATATATATATATATATATATATATATATATATATATATACACTGTGTGTGTGTGTGTGTGTCCTCAACACACACAGCCTTCCATAATTGAAAAAAATAATCATCATAGTATTCTGAATCGGAATCCTCAAAGAGTTTTGCATTCTACCCATGTTTCCGCAATGTGATTGATTATTTTTCTAAGACATGACAGCTGGGCCATTCGCAGGAACAGTTCAATCAGTGAGCACTGGTCTTCGTGTATCACTTCCCTCTTCACACCCGCTCCCCTCCCTCCCCCCCATCTGTGTGTGTGTGTGTGTGTGTGTGTGTGTGTGTGTGTGTGTGTGTGTTTTCTGGGATTTTGTTTGTTTGTTTGATTTTTGTTTTTATTTGTCGATTATTAATACCATGCGTGTGCCTCTGTGTGTGTGTGTGTGTGTGTGTGTGTGTGTGTGTGTGTGTTATTTTTACCATGCTTATGCCTTTATGTGGTATAGTATTAGCATTCTATGACTAAGTAGCTATGTAGTATAGTATTAGCATTCTATGACTAAGTAGCATTGCGTAGTGCATGCAATGACATATATAATGTAGTATTGTGTAGTGTAGACCCTGTTTCAGGGCGGGGACTGGATGAAAAAAAGCGCATATGATGATAATAAAGATAATAATAAATATTAACAATAATAATAATAATATAACAACAACAACAATAATAATAATGATCTTAAAAAAAAATAATAATAATTTACACTTCATCCACACATCGCCCATCCATGCAAAACATGCACAAGGTAAAAAAAAAATCAAAAAAATCAACGATCAAAACGTGCATTCAAACACCAAAACAACTCCATACGTATAACCTTGCACAGACATCAAGCCAAACACCAACAATAATGTATGCACGGCCACACAAGAAAACCACCCTGAATACACAAGCATCACAACACCCAATTGATGCAATCGCACATCACAACAACCGACGGCAACACACCCCAAAACCAATCGCCTACATCACAACACTAAAGCAATGTACTACCACATCCACAACAACCCTCCACAACACACAGAAAACAGAAACAAGCACAAACCCGCACTGTCACAGGCATCGAGAAACCATTTAGGCCTAAAGGCAGTTCTAAACAGAAGAGTCTGATGTTGGTTTTGAAGATGGAAATGGGCTGGGAATGCCTAATCCATATGGCTTGGAGTTCCACTGGACGGGGACAGTGCATGCAAAGGATCTTTGACGGAAGGACTTAGTCCTAACTGAGGGACTTTGGAGAATGTAACCGTCTGATGATGAATGTTGGAATGTCAACAGTGAGGAGAACAGTAAGTTAGGTGAAGAATGAGAGAAAGCGTGAAAGCAGTGGGTGGAGATTTTATATTCACGTGTGTGTTTGTGCGTGTGTGTGTGTGTGAGAACGTCTTTGACGTGAAAAAAACAAACACAACAAAACAAAACAAAAAATACTATGACGTGTACAACACCTGACGATGACGACAAACGTTTACAGAGCTCGTCAATGTCCCAAGAGCAACAGCTTGCTTCTGGACTAAAAGCTCGCAAAATCCTATTTCGCAACAAAGTGATATCCGATTCATGTTTGTACCATTAATGTACTATCTTCCTCAATTTCCCTTGTGACCCCGGTACACACCAGCAATAAAAACATATTCTATTATGTTCTATTCCATTCGATACGGTGAACTAACTCTCGCCTATTCACACGCCACCTGCCAGACTGCGGCCTAAGACTGGTGTCATGTATCTTGTAGTTTGTATAATGAGCCCCCCCCCCCCCCTCTCTCTCTCTCTCTCTCACACACACACACACAGTATCTCTCTCTCTCTCTCTCTCTCTCTCTCTCTCTCTCTCATTCCACAGTTACAGAAGAAGACGAAGAAGAAATCTCTGAAGAAGCCCTGTTTAATGACCCTATAACAATAAATGAAATCAAAGCCAGTGTAAGAAATCAGAAAAACGGAAAATGTGCTCGTCCTGATAAGATAATCCGTGATATGCTGGAAAATATCGATGCGCCTTTTTTTTAATTTTCTTGTGTCACTATTCAACAGTTTGATATGGATTATTTCCGATAGATTGGCGTAAATCCATTATTGTACCAATTCATAAGAAAGGAGACACAAATAATCCAGACAACTATAAGGGTGTAGCTCTAACAAACGTAATCAGTAAAGTACATACACATATTTTGAATAGAAGGCTTGTTAAGTGGGCACAAAGGAAATAATTTTTGAACAACACGCAGGCAAGCAGGATATAGGGTTGAATTTAGTACTTTAGATTTTTTTTTTTTTAATTCTATATCTCAGAAATTTCTTATGAAGAACCACATCTGCCATAAAAAAAAAATCAAAAAAGAAAAGTAGCAAATACCTTACCATCGCATAAACCCAGCATGCTGATCAGCCTTGAGCAGCTTGGCTCCGAGACTGAAATCCCCCCCCCCCCTCCCCCCCACCCCACCCACCCACCCACACCCATCATCACCACTATTTTTCTGCGGAATTACTTCCATGCCACATGCCACTCATCCCGAGTCCCCCATACACGGTCACACCCGAGTTCATCTGTCGCAGTCCCAGCGTCGGCGGTCCACAGGAAACCATCGATGTTAGGTCGGCCGCACACCACACAATCTATTCCTAACTGGCGGATTCCTTTCTTTGACCAAACGCTTACTTGATTCAGTGATGGAGATCCACTCAAACCTTGGCGAACTTTTGAGAGCACAAACATTAATTGATATGACTAATATCTGAGGCTGATATGGCTGGTAGCTGTGTGGGCATGCAAGGTGTACCAATGCAGATAAAGTGTCCCTGTAAAGGCAAAATGCATTTTAGTCGTGCTCTTTATCAACACAAATCAGCTAAAAGAAGAAAAAAATCGCGATGAGCTCATCTCAGCCACTTCCTACTTCCCCAACCCCAAACCCCTGTGTTCTATTCGTTTTATTCATATGAGAATGAAACTATTTCATGATTTAATGAATGATTATTGATATCCACCTCATCACGGGCGGGGTTAGGTGGGAGAGGCATTCACCTATCCAGTTACCTTGTGTTCTGTCTTTGTGTTCGTCTTGCGAGAAAAATACTATTCACCTCAAAGGCTACAGACGCACAGCACAAGACTTCTTTCAGGCGCCAGAAACAACGCTTTCCTGTTATAAAGTCTTTATCGAATATTACCATCTCTGCTCCGTTCACTTGGCGCATGCAGCCTTGCACAATTACTTGATGATATCCGAAGTGGAGCTGCTGGTTTAGCTCACTTTCTGCACGGCTGACTGTTCTTGCTCGTTGAGGTCACTGACGTAACGTGCAGTGAGAAAGACAGAGAGAGAGAGGGGAGAGAGAGAGAGAGAGAGAGAGAGAGAGAGAGTGGGGGGGAAAGGGGGGTGGGAGGGTTTTTCGGAGTAGGCACACACAGGGAGAATCAGAGAAAGAGAGCAAGGAAGCTTCTTCCATTTCTTCTGGCTGCCTCTGATTCCATCCAAACGGATCAGCTCCGTTTATGACTTGGCCATTCTGGTCTCCTCTTGTGAAGTGCGTTCTCTCTCTCTCACTCTTTCTCAAGGACAGATTGGAAGAATGGGCCATGCCTAAAATCTTAATCCTTGAATAAAAAACGTTTTGAGTTCTGAGTTCTCTCTCTCTCTCTTATGATTCAAGAGTACAACACTTACCACTGAGCTGAAATTTTAAGTTTCCTAGTCAATTTAGATTGTCGCTACTTACGGCATCTACACACAAACAGTCACAAATCTCTCAGTTTATGTGTACAGATCGTTTAAGCTTCGATCCATTCTTACGTCTGAAACTGATGTACTACGCTTGTGCTGTTTCTGATGTCACATTATTACATTACTGAGTGCAGTTAAGTATGCATGTGTTATCTGTATTGTGTATTACTTAACTGAGTGTATGTCACCGGATAAAGTATGACATTTGTCTTTTGTTTTCTTCTTCTCAAACGTGTATTTTCTGACACTCTTTCATAAGGGACAATGGCCTATAAATGAATAAACCATTCATACATGATCCATTCCCCCCCCCCCCTCCCCCTATCTCTCTCTCTCAAACAAACAAACAAACAAAACGCATTTAGGCTATTCAGTATAAGCCATCACCCCATTTGATGGGGTGTAAACAAAACTAAACAAGATTTTATACTTTACTGTTATACAGTGTTCACATACAAACATCGTACAAAACACAACTGTATTGCTTGAAGGAACAAGGAATGAACAAGAGGCAAAGCCTTCGTGGCTCACGTGTGATTTTTGCCAACAACAGCAACAAAACGGAACAAGCTGGGCATGGATGGGAGGAGATGTAGGGAGGGGGGGGGGGGTGCTAGGGGAGAGACGGGTGAACAGTAATTACATTTATCGAACCCAAAGTTGTGAGCTGGAAACGGCACAATTCTGTCTCAAGCAGCCCACGGCGATCGACGATAAATATAGATCTGTCACCGTTTCAAACATTCCTTGTCTTCATCATGAATTTCCGATTTAAAGATTACAGAATACTTTATTATCTCAACAAGAGAAATTTATTTGTGGTGTAGAACAGATAAACTATACACGAAAACCACAGTCATTCAACGTGTATACATAAAAAACATAAAATGCTCAGGTGTCAACCTAAGGCAAACCATCCATACAATCGACAATCACAGTAAGAAAAAGAAGAAAAAGAAGAATTAGCATATTATCACTCCGTATAAAAGAGAAAAAACAGAATCAATAAAGCATTTATAAAATCCTTGATGTTCTTTTGAACTGACTCTGATGTTTCTGAGTTTCTGCAGACAATATATGCGAGACTGACACCTTTTTCGATAGATTATTACAAAATCACATTTTCAGAAGTAATGTGCACGTTAATCACTCCAAACAGTTCTAGTACTTTAAAAAAAAAAATTTAATCGGATGAGTTATCCCACTCATAGAGAGAGACAGAGACAGAGTTATTTTTAAGACGGTGTTTCAAATAGGGTAAAATAAAGTAAGTGCATTTGAACAAAATTGAATTCTAAAGCTCGTCCTCCCATATTTAGTTTGATGGAAAAGCAAACAAAGAAAAATGTATCAAGAATGTGATGTGATTTAGAAAATACATTTTTAAACACGGAAAAAGAAAACAACAAAAAACGATGATTTATCTTCTCCCGCAAAAGAAAAAAAAAAGAAAGAAGGGGGGAATAAACAAAAGAAAAGAAAAAGAAAAATGAGCAAGCACCCATTTTACAGATTAAATATCTACAAGATGCAGAAGCGGAGGCTTGTTTTTTGTTGTTTTCTCTCTCTCACCCCTCTCCTTTTCTTTTTTCTTTTCTTTTTCAAATATTTTTTAGATGAAGTTTGGTATATTGATGGAAAGTGTTCAAGATCAATTCAGTGGTCGGAGTGCCTTTTGGCACCTCCTTTCTATCCACCTTTGTCGCCATCTTCCAATTCAACGCTTTCGGCAAATACACGGTGCACTCAGGGCTTTCCCTTCGCCCACACACGCAGATAGCTTTAACTGTATTAAATTTGATGACATGGAACTTAAAAAACAAAAACAAATCAACAACAAAACCCAAAAGCGAAAAAAAAAAAAAAAAAAAAAAAATCAAAAAACCCAATCAATCATTTAAGAAAATGGAGCAAACTTTTCAAGAAAAGTAAATCATCTTTTCTTATTACCGTTCGACTGCTGCCTTTGATGGAAAGGAAAGGAAAACCTCTTTCGTTCATCCGTCTGTCCCACCTTCCCTTCCTCTCTCTGTCATGCGCGCGCGCGCGTGTGTGTGTGTGTGTGTGTGTGTGTGTGTGTGTGTGTGTGTGTGTGTGTGCATGCGTGCGTGCGTATGTATGTAGGTGCGTGCGTGTGTATGTGAAATCGCGTGTGTGTGTGTGGGCGTGGGGAGTGCTTGCTTGTGACTGACTACTGAAAACCTCGTCAAAGAATATCAAAAAGAACAGGTACAAGGCCATCACACCATCGATCACCTCAAAGAAATACAAGCAGAGAGAGGGAGCGGCCGTAAGTCTAACATGAAAGGTAGAGCACGATGCTTTGCAAATCAAACAAATATCGGCATCATTTCCAAACCAACATTGCGCAAATTTCTTCAAAACGGAACAGAGTCTCTGTGGGCTTTTCCAAATACAATAGACTGAACAACACACTAGACGCCACGTTCTTGGCATCAGAGATCTTTTCCCATCCCTCTCGCGGCCAATCAGTGGCAGCCTCTGTGCGTGTGCGTATGTTTGTGTGCATGTGTGGGTCTGTATTTTTGAGTGCGTTTGTGCATGCGCGAGAGTGTAAGTGTACACAAGTGTCAGGAGAGTTCTGTGCACGTGTGTGTGTGTGTGTGTGTGTGTGTGTGTGTGTGTGTGTGTGTGTGCCGTGGAAGCTGCGATACATAGACTAGAAATGAGTGTGTGGAGGAGGGGGGTAGTGGAGGTACAGGGTAATGTGTGTGTGTGTGTGTGTGTGTGTGTGTGTGTGTTGGAGCTCATTTACGTTTATATGTATTTAACTGTGCTTTCATATCTGTGAAACTGCATGTTTGGTGCATATATGTTATGCATGTGTGGGTGTATGTGTGAATGTGTGTCTTCATGTTTTACATTTATTTGCTTATCTATCATCATTGTTATCTTATTTATTTGTTTATTTATTTATGTATTTTATTATTATTATTATTATTACTACTACTACTACCTTTTTTATATTATAATTATTATTTATTTATTTATGTATTATTTTTATTCACCTTTTTTTTTCTCTCAAGGCCTGACTAAGCGCGTTGGGTTACGCTGCTGGTTAGGCATCTGCTTGACAGATGTGGTGTAGCGTATATGGATTTGTCCGAACGCAGTGACGCCTCCTTGAGCTACTGAAACTGAAACTGAATCTTTCGTGACATCCCAATTCGATGCATCTGCAGCCAGTCAGTGTACGTGTTGCTGATGGTTCCCTGGTCGATGACATCAACACACACAACAGGTGGTGCACCGTTTACATGCCTACAAACAAATGGTATCGACTCCGTCAAACATCTGCCTCCAGCCCGCCCACGGGGTCCCGGCATGCTAGGTATCCATTTTCTGTATTCCTGACATAACCAGCACAATAAAGGGTCCACCACGCCCAACAGTTGGCTGTGGACTGATCGGTGAACGGGCTTTCTCCCAGTGTTCACTGACCCTTTACCTGGCAATAGTAATGTATTGTCTTGTGTTGTATTACACTGCAATGCAGTGCACTGTACTGTGTTGTATTGTATTCTATTGTATTGCATTTCCAAGCTTCACAACTACACACTTCCCTCAAACATTCCAACTCTTGCTTGCAGTTTGAAAAATTGTATTGAAGTGTGGCTGAGTGGAAGAGAACAAGTTGAAGATGAATGAGGATAAAGCTGATCTCACTGCAATTAACACCACATCAAAGAAAATTGGGTCACTCCCTCCCCTATGTCCATCTCTGGCTGTGACACATATATCCTTCTCCCAGTCAATCAGAAACCTTGGCTTCAACTTAGATGAAACACCCTCCGTGGATTCACATGTCAAACACTCGAGCCGAACTCTGTTCTGTCAGTTTCGTAGATTAGGCAAAATTCGCTCTTTCCTTTCCACTGCTGCTGCCAACAAATTTGCTGTTTCCTTCATACTATCTAGAATTGACTCCTGCAACTATCTCTTGGCTGGTCTCCCCGAAAACAAAATAAATAAATCAGCGCGTTCAGAATCATGCAGTCCGACTCGTATTCCGTAAATACAGGCACGAGAATGCAACATCACTCCTCAAAACACTTCACTGGTTTCTTGTGAAGGTAAGGATCCAATATGAAATTGCTTGTCTCTGCTTTTGGGATCTCTATCACAACAATATGCCACCACATCTATCTGAACTTCTCCACCTATATCATCCTTCGAGGATGCTACGCTCTCTTGACACCTTACAGGTCATCGGAAAATATATGGAATAAAATAAAATAAACAATTATCGGTCTTTGTCACCTCTGTCTGGAATTCTCTACCTCTGTCCCAGAGAAAAACAATGCTTTTCAACTTCTAAGAAGGCGCATCTTTTTTTTAATTCCACCTCTCCTAATACATGCAACAGTGCGATTTTGTGCGTGCGTGCGTGCGTGCGTGCGTGCGTGTGTGTGTGTGTGTGTGTGTGTGTGTGTGTGTGTTGTTGAGCTGTTGTGTGAAAGGAAGGGAGGAAAAGTGAGAGTTATTTACTAAATTATTGTGATTTGAGGTGTGCATTATTTGGGTATTGTAATGGATGTGATTAGTTTTAAGTACTATGATAACAATGATATCAACAACCCCCCCCCCTCCTGTGTGTGTGTGCAGTGCGTGCGTGTGTGCGCGTGTATATGTCTGTGTACCAGCCTGCTGACTGAGATATAACAAAGGGCCCACAAAACGACGCTCTTCAAAACCGATCCTTCCCAGACATTTGGAACCGCCCCGTAGTGCCAGAATAAAAAATTCATGTGAAGCTTTCTGCAAGCCTTCGTACACTTGTCATCCCCGTGGTTCTGTGTCTGTCCCGCAGGGGCTGGGAGCCGACAGACAATCAGCCAGTTCTGCAGCCACCCAGTCCCCCGTGCTGCCATCATCCACCCGCTCTTCTGACCGCCTCCACTTCATGCGTCCATCCGCACAATCTGCACACTGGTCAACGTGATGACAGCCGTGACGGTCATTCAGTCCTGCTAGCAGATGCCATGATATCATATCATATCATGACTAGTCTAGGTCTGCAGTAGACAAACCAAGACCCCAGTCCTGAACAACTAGACCATAAAGGCATCAGCCAATAGGTCGTTGAACCCATCCCTTTCGGAAGCAGACAAGCGTGACACGTCCAGTTAACTTGGTGTGACTGCAAGCCAGCTAGATTTCCAACAGCCAGCGCCTGACGCAAAGCAAGCCACGCTGTCAACAGCTGTGACGCCAGACATCTGGCAGTGTTAGCTGTGGACGCAAGCCAGCCAGTCCGTTGTTAACAGAGGACGCAAATCAGCCAGTCCGTTCTTGACAAGAGGACGCAAATCAGCCAGTCTGTTGTTGACAAGACGCAAGCCAGACTGCTGGAGAATATGTGACGGTAGATAGACTCAAACCAAACACTGTAGATGAATGTTTTGTTGACAGGGTGACGCAAGTCAGACTTGTTGACGCATGTCTGTGGACAGTTCGACGCAAGGCAGACAACTCTTGAAACGGTACGCCAGTCAGTTACACTACTGCGATGTCAACACGCTAGACTGCAAGACGGTGGACGCCAGTCGATCAGTCTGCTGACAGCGGAGGCAGACAAACATCTCTGAAACCGAAACGCTAGAGCGCTGAAACGGATATCAGCCTGCCAGAATGTTGACAGTGGGTGCCACCATCCAGCCAACCTGTTGACCGCTGTGGCGTCGCCCACTCACCCAGCCAGTTGACAAGCTGACATCAACCAGACAAGCTAGCACGTGCACAGCGAACCTTCCTGACCACGTTTGACACACATTAACTCAGTAAAGTGTCGTCAGTTATAAGCTGAATGTTTGTTACTTGCAATAACATTGCACTGCTATCAATATCTGATGGAAGTGTTTGAAAGTGTTTTCACATTGACCTTGAAATAAAGTGAAAAAAACAACAAAAAACAAAACACACACACACACACACACACACACACACATGCTGACCATGGATGCCTGTCTGAACAACTCCCTCCTCACCAGCAACATGAGTGAGGAGGAGGACGAGGGGGTGTTAGATGGTGAGGGTGAAGACGTCTACATGAGGGAGCTTGCACAGCAGGTGAAGTACTATGTGCTGAAACGCTTCATCCCCGTCATCAGCGCTCTGGGCGTGCTGGGCAACTTCCTGTCCCTGCTGGTGCTCACCAAGGAGAAGCTGCACAAGGTGCTGAGCAAGATGGAGATCTCCGCCAACATCGGCCTCATCGCGCTGGCCGTCTCCGACATCTGCCTGTGCCTGATGGTGCTGTTGGTCACCACCCTGCCCCTGCAGGACGTCTACCGGCCCGGGCAGCTGCTCATCTACTTCCACCTCATGTCCAGCGGCCTCATCACCATGTTCATCATCACCTCCACCTGGCTCATCGTCGTCATGGCCGCCGAGCGCTACGTGGCCGTCTGCCACCCGCTCAAAGCCCGCAACCTGATTCTGCTGTGGAGGTCCCGCGCCTACGTCATCCTGCTGTTCGTGCTGTGCCCTCTCTGCACCGTGCCCATCTTCCTGGAGAGCTACATCCAGGAGGTGGCCTGCGTCGACGGCACCGTCCTCTACCGCGTGGACACCGTGTCTAGGGAGAGCATGGTGCTGAGGAGGTTCGTCTGGGCCATGGCCTTCGACTTCATCCCCTGCGCGGCGCTCATCTTCTTCAACACCTGCCTCATCTGGAAGATCCACAAGGCCAAGCAGCTCCGCGACAAGATGGCGCCCCTCCAGTCCCGCTCCCAGTCCTCCTCCCACAACAGCGTGCAGAAGTTCCGCTGGGACGGCAGCAACACCACCGCCAAAAACAGCTCCTCTCGCCGCAGTGGCCAAGAGACTAGTGAGGTCGGGGGCGACAAGAGGCTGCAGAAGCTCCGAGGCAGCAAAGCCCAGCAGCAGCAGCAGCAGAGGGAGACCATCGTGATGGAGCGGGTGGAGCTGTCCGAGTCCTCCGTGTCGCAGCAGCCCTGCTACAACGGGGGCGTGGGGGACCGGCGCGGGGAGAAGCAGCTGCTGTGTCAGCAGGGCAAGAACGGCATGGTGAAGACCTCCTCCCGCCGGGCCACTAACACACACCGCAAGGACAGGTCAGTGTGTGTGTAAGCGTGCGTGCGTGCGTGCGTGCGTGCGTGTGTGTGTGTGTGTGTGTGTGTGTGTGTGTGTGTGTGTGTGTGTGTGTGTGTGCTTCACACATACCTTTCCTTTTCAAAAATAACTTTTAATGGCCGAGAACAGGAAAACCTGTCTCGGTCCTTGAAAGCATCTTCCTTTCTTGGAGGAAAGTATTTGCTTGAAAATAATAAGAAACTTCGCCAACACCTTGTAACCACGCAATGTTGAAGCCTGTTTATACATACAATTTCTCTTACCAAGACTGTTTTCTATTTCTGTCTAATCCAAGCAACATCTGTTAAGCTAAGGAGGTCATTCTATTTTGATCCAACCGTAGTGGTCTAAAGCAGTATAACTTTTTAATTTTTAATGATAGCGGGTATCTCTCAAGATCAAAGCAAGCCATTTTGTTTGATGTTCTGACAAGTACTCCCAAGAACCATTCTGGACCAATTTTTTATATAAGCGTACGCCCCAAATAACAATATTCATTTACTACGTCTACTTCTTTTACCTGCCTAAAAAATACACTTATCTAAACACCGTTATTCTCGTTTTCTGAACATTAGCCTTCAAATGACAGCATGATTGAAGAATAGTTAATTGATTCTGAAGCCAATGGGAAATATTAATAAGAAAACAATATCGTGAATATACATATGCATGTGTGTGTGTGTGTGTGTGTGTGTGTGTGTGTGTGTGTGTGTGTGTGTGTGTGTATTTCCATGACACAGACATAATGAGCAGAATAAAGTCAGACTCGTGGCACATCCCTGTCGCACACAAATTAGACACAAGGTGTGCAAGAGAGAACTCAGAACTGTTAATGAGGGTCGTCGACCTGTACATATCTGGTTGTGCAACCTAACCTTGAGCACAATGAATAATTAGTAAGGAAATACTGGTGAGTATGATAGTATAAGTAAAATAAACTAATTAGTTATGGATCATTTAGAAATGTGTCTTTCATTTAAGACTGGGAGCTAGAGACGAACAGACAGAGACAGTCACAGACAGAGAGAGAGAGAGAGGGTGGAGATAACGTAAGGACGCTATAACCTCGCCATCTGATTCTCTCTCCAAGTGCAACAACTGTACTCCAAGCCAATTCCAAATATCGCCAAAAAGAGGCCGCTCAGGAATACCCCTAGACATGCCTGGGGATTCGGCATAAATACGGTATGATGAGCCGAACTCGCGTTCCGGAATTTCGTAATTGACTTTGTTCTTTTGGGTACTGTGTAAGGAATGATACTATTACTATCCCGTCGTTGGTCGTCATAACTCATGCGCATGCTGATACGAGACAAAAACAGCTCTTCTCGGAGATCGTTTTAAATGGATGCCAAGAGATCATGATCATTTCAGTAGTCGCATCATTTTCAATACAATGAACATTTTCTCATCCGAAGCTGTCTCGAACAATCGCATTCAGTCGCGAATCAATAAATCATAACTAAAGCCCGTTCTAACATTGGAAAAACATCGGTAAAGATTTTACCTAACTTACAGATGAATGACTTTCGGTAGTTTAATGTACAAATATTCTGCCTTCGCAAACAAAGAATCAAAATATTCAACATATGCACGACAGACATTGTAACTAACTTATTATGATAAACACACTAACAAAACAGAACTGTTGCTTTACTGATGTCAAATTTGGTTTCCATACCACATCCAGTAAAGAATGAGCGGACAACAATACTTCATTTCGCTTGTTTGTTGTTGTTGTTTTGTTTGTTTTTGGGTTTGTTTGTTTTTTTGTTGTTTTTTTGTGTTTTTTTGGTTTGTTTGTTTTGTTTTTGTTTTGTTTGTTTGTTTGTTGTTGTTGCTTTTTTTGTTGTTTTTTTGGTTGCATTTTTGTTTCTGTTTGTTTTGTTGTTTTTTTCCAATAAGCAAATTATAAAGTATGAATACGAGAAATAATGTGCAAATTTTGAATGGCCTGCTGTTTGTATATACAGATAGAAAAACGTTGTTTGGCATGCGCAGAAGTGAAACTTAAGGCAAGTTATGTTGGTGAAAGAAGTATGTGCGTTGAGGTGTGTACAAATGGTAACATTTTGGGGTGAAATGGATGTTTCTTTTATAAAATGAATATTTCTAGTGATTTTGGTGTTGTTTTTGTTGTTGTTATTTCATGTCGTGTTTTGATCATATCGTCCCCCCTCCCCTTCCCAACTGTGTATTTCACAAAAATACTGTGTTCGTATGCTGCTTGTTTTTATGTTTTTTTCCCTATCGTTCCCGCTTCCCTTCCCATGTAAGTATTTACGTTAAACTTCCGTGTGTTACCTAACTGGAAAATTAAAAACAACAACAACAACAATACTTTACTTTATTTCCAAGTCAGCTGCAGCTGTGCGGGACGGGGGGTGGGGGGGATGGAGAGGGACTCGCACCAGTATTTGGGCACCACTCTCTCTCCCTCTGCCTCACACCATTTGCTATGTCTGTCGCTTTCTCCAGTTGAGAACCTCTCTCTCTCTCTCTCTCTCTCTCTGTGCATATATCACCTAGCAATGTCATCTGCGATCTGTTCCCTGATGACAGTTCCCTTCATTGTTGTGACACCGACATTGATCTTGTAGAATCATCTCTACAACAGGGAATAAATGACATTTCAGACTGGTGTTATCAAAACCACATGGAACTTAACCCACACAAAACAAAAAGTATGGTATTGACATCCAGACAAAAACACCAACGTAAACCTCTCATTTTAAAATTCGAGGTAAACAAGAACTCAATTGAACAAGTTTGTGAGCACCGCGTTCTAGGGGTAATTATTGATTAAAAAAAAAAAAACTGAACTGGCAAGCTCATATCAACCATGTATGCAATCAATTAGCCCACAATTTGTTCTTACTCAATAAACTTAGACATTACGTCGATACTCAAACCAGAAAATTATTCTTCGGGGCACACTGTCTCTCTCATGTCAATTATGCATCTACAGTCTGGAGCAATGCCAGTCATAACAAGCTAAAAAAAAAAAGTTAACTCATTGCATAGACGAGCAGCTAAACTTATTTTACCAGACCACTCCCTATCAACAGATGAAAAATTAACAAAACTGGAAATATTACCACTATACAAGCAATTCGACTACAATAAAATGGTCCTCATGTTCAAAGTACACAAAAACATGTCACCAACATACCTCAGTGACCTTGTTCAACGGGTATCAGAGCGTTACGATTCAGATAATTATATTCTGCCTCGTGTGCGCATCGATTTGTACAAATCTAGCTTTGCATTTTTTTTGGACCATCTGCTTGGAACTTTCTTCCTTCGTCCATTAAGACGTGTGATTCATTACGTTCCTTCAGATCAAACATACGAGAACTTCTGCTCCACAAACAATAGGCCCACAAAGCTAGCTTGCTGTTTTTTTTGGGGGGGGTTTTTTTGGTGTGTTTTTTAATAACCAGCTAAAAAAAAAAAAGACAAAAATCATGCTTTTTCCGTGAAGTTTGTATTTACACCTATATGCAGTGAATTTATTTTATTTCTACCTTTGTGCTTTAATGTTTTTACTTGTTCGCCTGTAAACTGGATGTTATTACCTGTAACATCTGCATCAGCAAATTAATCACTTTGTATATGTGCAATGGTAAAGTTGTGCTTCTCTGTTTTCTTTATGTCCGCTATATCAGTATATGTTTCTAACTTCGGTCATGTCTCTGTATGTGCATAAGTATATATATATATATATATATATATATATATATATATATATATGTGTGTGTGTGTGTGTGTGTGTGTGTGTGTGTGTGTTGGGTGGAGAGAGTGTGTGCATGTGTATGGATATGAATGTATGAATGCGTTCGTTTTATTACTTTTTACGATGTTGATGATGATGGTGGTGATCATTCTTCGTTGTAGTAGCAGTGGATGTAGCAGTGTTAACAAAATTATTATTTTTGTGTCGTTATCGTTAGTGTTGTTATTGTTGTCACAAGGACAGATTGGAAGACTGGGCGATGCCTAAAATCTTTATCCTTGAGTAATAAAGTTTTTGAATCTCTCTCTCTCTCTCTCTCTCATCTGCAAATCTTTTTCTCCCCCCCCCCCCTCTCTCTCTTTCTCTCTTTCATAAGCGCCCCTGCCTCCCCACACGTTTATCTCAAGCAAGTTTCTTTTTTTTCCCCATAAGATTACAAGAATATTGTTTGTTTGTTGCGCTTTGTTTTCTTCTTTTTTTTCTTTGTTGTTCTTGTTGTCGTGTTTGTCCATATTGTTCCCCCTCCCCTTCCCATGTATGTATTTCATGAGAATACTAAATTTGTATGTTGCAATTTTATTTTTATTTTTGCGCTTTTCGTCCATATTGTTCCCCCTCCCCTTCCCATGTATGTATTTCATGAGAATACTAAGTTTGTATGTTGCAATTTTATTTTTATTTTTGCGCTTTTCGTCCATATTGTCCCCCCTCCCCTTCCCATGTATGTATTTCATGAGAATACTAAGTTTGTATGTTGCAATTTTATTTTTATTTTTGCGCTTTTCGTCCATATTGTTCCCCCTCCCCTTCCCATGTATGTATTTCATGAGAATACTAAGTTTGTATGTTGCAATTTTATTTTTATTTTTGCGCTTTTCGTCCATATTGTTCCTCCTCCCCTTCCCATGTATGTATTTCATGAGAATACTAAGTTTGTATGTTGCAATTTTATTTTTATTTTTGCGCTTTTCGTCCATATTGTTCCCCCTCCCCTTCCCATGTATGTATTTACGTTAAATTTATATCTTACCAAACTGGAAAATAAAATCTGAAATTTTATTCTTGAATAAATAAATAAAATTTAAGTTTCAATTTCTAAACATCTTTTCCGCAAACGTCTACCCCTCTCCCCAACTACAGAAAGAAAGAGAAAATTGGGCTTCTTAGTAAAGAAACGTTTTCTCAGGAGAGTGTTTTGCAAACCTTTGTTTCTGAATTAAAATCCAGATTGTTTGATATGTTTAAGCAAAATTGGCATTCAGACATAGAAAGTGAAGATAACTACAGCTCGTTCCATCCATTTTAAAATATATTCAACGCTGAAAAAAAGTCATTGCAAACAAATAGCATCTAACAATGTTTGTACATAAAAATTGCGGCTATAACTTCAATTTAATGCCAACGAAAATGGCTCATTCCAGGTACTCGATATATTCTCCATGCTCTTCATGTAATCCACAGTTGATAATGAAATGTGATTTGTTTCTTAACTGGATTGCAAATCTTACGAGGAACTGAGAAAAAGACGTGCGATTTAACATGATAATAATAATAATAATAATAATAACAACAAAAACAACAACAACAACAACAAGAATAATAATAATAATAATGATGATAATGATAATAATAATAATAACAACAACAACAACAAGAATAATAATAATAATGATGATAATAATAATAATAACGACAACAACAACAAACAACAACCACAAAAACAACAATAATGGCAAAATACTGGGAAAAGAAAAGATATCCTCAGCATGTTATCAGAAGATCACAAGCTGATAAATTTGATGGCAAAATTCATTTCAGAGAGAGAGAGAGAGAGAGAGAAGAAGAAGAAGAAGGAGAAGAAGAAGAAGATTTTGATTTTTTAAAAATAAGAAGAAGAAGAAATGATGAGCACTGGTTTTCACAAGACAAAGCGATTTCTATAAAATAGAATAAAAAATATAGAAAAAATAAATATAAGAAATTAAAATATTCTCAGTGCTCAGAGTAGTTTATTTCGGGTTCAAATTAAGACAAGTAGAAAAACATCTCCAATCGTTTAGCTATGAAACTGATTTTGGAATTCCATGCTTTTCAGCCTGTTCTTCATGGCTGTTCCAATTGTTCCGGTTTCCAATTAAAGTTTCTTAAAAACGTGCGCGCGCCCACACACACACACACACACACACACACACACACACAAAGCGAACGGCACTGACGGCACATGTGTATCATAAACAACAAACCATAGCAGCAGCTGCAGCGGAAAAATACAGCAACAAAAAACGCACATACATACACACACGTACACACTGGCGCGTGACGGCGACTTTGTATCTCGAACATCAAACCGTAGCAACTGCAGCACACAAAAAATATATCTGTGTGTGTGTGTGTGTCTCACACACATACACACACACACACACACACAGGGAGAGAGAGAGAGAGAGAGAGAGAGAGAGAGAAACTGACACTCAGAGAGGAAGTCAAAGTAGGAGAGTGGGAGCAAGCGAGTATCTGGTGGCACGTGCGGTATCATTAGAAGCCATTAGCCGAGCCATTGTTTCGCGTTTCGCGGTCATTGCCATCCACTGGTGGCCACTGTATCAGTTCGCCTGTATATTGTCCTGACTTGCTCCGACCTGCAGTTGATGAATTTCCCATGGCTCGCAAGGAGGAAGACCTACGCCACACAGCGATTTCTCATCCATTGCACATACTGCATCACTCTGTCTCCGACATCTTCTACCAGCTTTCTCGACCAAACACTGTAGGTGCCTGTATTCGTCAGGCCTGGTTAAAATCACGATGTGTCAAACACCACTGAGCTAAAATTGGTTACGACTTTGAGCTCAGAGGCCAAATACTGGTTCGGCAAAGACCGGTACAACAACCTATCAGTACACTAGTTGGTTTCTACCCCGGGATCTAACCCAGGGGCAATGTACACTAGTCTAGAATTACCCCAGGGGTAAACTTCAACAAGTCAAAACTGACCCCCATCTCCCACCAAGTAGGTATGACCCCCCCCGCACCTTTCTCTAAAGGGATATGGGGTTCACTCTATGCACGCTTGAAATGACCCTCCGGGGGTAAGTTTGGCCCAGTGTAAATCAATATAAGCTATCAAAGCAGAACTTACACGCGTTGGCTGCAGAAGGAGGGGGGTCAGTAAAGGCAGCCTACGACCCCATTCGTTTTTCAATCACGACAATGGCTTGGATAAACCCGTAGAAACGGAGTCTCAAAACTAGGGGTTGGGGGAGGGCTTTCGATCTTGACAAACCACAGATTAGCCCGTGGGTTATTCAAGGAGACTCCAGAATAAACTCGGGGTACAACCTAGCAAGTGTGAAGGGTAAGGGGGTGGGGGGCTTCGGGGGGTAGTTTGAGACTGTCACCCCGGGAGCAGCTGACGGGATCGGTAACGGTGCAGTGCCGGCAGACAGTCAAAACGACTCACAGACGGACAGACAGCCAACATAAACGTTGACTCTATTCGCTGCCCCATCTCAAAGTCCAACGTCTCGTTCTGGTGCTGTCAGTGACAAGTCTGATCGACCACCTTACCCCACCCACTTTCCCGGAACCGTTATCCCCGTTGGCCGCAGTACCTACTGTGGGTGTCGTCGTTAAACTCTCTTAAACCCGATCATAACAAACTGATAGACTGTCCGTCGTTGTAGATAGACAGATAGATAGACAGATATATATTACTACGTATTACCTCTGATGCAGCAGTATGCCTAAGTCATTGTAATCTTTTTTCTTCTTTTTCGTCATCTTCTACTTCAGCTCTGTGAAAGTCATTGGGGCGCTGCTGAACTGTTCACCAGATTCCTCCAGGTCTGTCAGTTGTGTGTCTCTGTAAATGGTTTTCCTGTCCATTCTGCGCTGTTGTCAATCTATCTTCTTTTTTTAAGTCAGGTCCTATGCTACTGGTAACAATGTAACCCAATACTACCTACCGCATGTGGGGAGTTAACCCAACAAAAAAGTCAGATCTGGAGAGGGATGGGTTCTACCACATTTGCTTGTCCAAGACATGCCGCAGCATATATCTAATCAGAGACGGTTAATGACGAAAATTTCAGAAGTATCAGCTTTCCATCTCTTCTATGTAGCCTCATACTTGTTTAAGAATATTTTCATTGGCAGAATCCCATGATTACAGGTGCGGCGTAACTTACAAGTGGTTCGACGGGGAAAAAAATACGGCAATGCTTGTTTAATAAATGCTTTATCTGGATAGCTAAAACGTCTTCGACAAAATTTTCTAAATCATCATGCTGTGACCATGGCTGATTATTATCTATAATACGACCACGAACTGTGTGATGACTGACTTCCTCGCTCATTACGCCATGGATGGACAATAGCAAACGGCTTTGGCATTTTTGTCTCGTGGTAATGTATTTAAGGCCAGACATGACAGCTATTTTATAAACAGTTTTATTCTAAATTCTGAATATTATTATGGGTGGATATTGTTAGGTATCACTCAGGATTCACAAACATGTTTAAAAAAAAAAAAAAAAAAAAAAAAAAAAATTCTTCATGCACCGGTTGCCATGGAAACGACTCGAAATGGCTGACAAACAAAAAAAGTCAAAGCTCTACAACCACAAAACTATTATAGGTACTTCAGTTTTTCTTTTCGTTTTTGATTTATCATTACCTTAACTCACTTTCTACGTTGGGACAGCATTGTATCTAAAATGTTGAATTTTTCAAGAGAGGGGAAGAGAGAGACAGAGAGATAGATATACATACATATATATACAGATAGATATATATATATATATAGAGAGAGAGAGAGAGAGAGAGAGAGAGAGAGCGTGCGTGCGTGCGTGTGTGCGTGTTAATTTTTCGTGAAATAAATAGCTGAAGGCCACTGGTGTACCGCAATAGACACCAGAGTCGCCTGTCATTTCTGCTCGCTCTCTCTTTCTTTTTTTTCCAGTTAATGTCAACCACTGGGTTCTATCAACTTATCTATCATCATTTAGTCCCATCGCTTTCATTTGACCGTGTGTCATTAATCTGACAGTGCCAATGGTAGTTAACCATGCACTTACTTTATGTTTCAAGTCAGACTGAATTTCTAAAGTCATCTGCAGTGGGTAACGAAACTAAAGCCAATAACAGAAAACGTGTTATCAACTGCTGAAGGGTAACTAACAGGACATATAATATCTCCGGTGTGAAATTTCACAGTGGGAGACCCTCCCGCCTTCCCACCTCTCCTCTCTAAGGTGGACTGTTGCAGCTTTCCCCAACGTGATGAAACCTTTTCAGAGAAACGTGTTCATGATTTGAGTACTAGTAAACAGTATCTTCGGCGACAGTTTCATCCGTGGATATAACAAGAATCAAGATTCGATTTCCTTCTGCCCCTTTCGGGGAATGGAGGATTACAAACGTGCGAACAAAAGAACATACTGAATTCGACAACTAATAAAATGAACTGTGTCGATAACACTCATGAGTCGAATAAAATGTGTAACAAATACATGCTAAGAATGGAGTGATGGCCTAGAGGTAACGCGTCCGCCTAGGAAACGAGAGAATCTGAACGCACTGGTTCGAATCACAGCAGCAGTCGCCACCATTATCTCTCCCTCCACTAGACCTTGAGTGGTGGTCTGGACGCTAGTCATTCGGATGAGACGATAAGCCGAGGTCCCTTGTGCAGCATGCATTTAGCGCACATAATAGAACCCAAGGCAACAAAAGGGTTGTCTCTGGCAAAATTCTGTAGAAAAATCCACTTCGATAGGAAAACAAATAATATCGCAGGCAGAAAAAACAACCAAAAAAAACAACCAAAAACAAAAAAACGGGTGGCGCTGTCAGTGTAGCGACGCGTTCTCCCTGGGGAGAGCAGCCCGAATTTCACACAGAGAAATCTGTTGTGACAAAAAGAGTAATACAATACAATACAAACAATAGTGTGATTCTATTACCGCACCCATTCTAAAAATGCATTCACATATTCAAACACACATTTTGAATTTAATATATAAAAAAAATGCCTCCAAACATTACAGAAAGAGTCTCTGTCACACACACACACACACACTCACACACACTCACACAACATACACACACACGCACGCGCGCGCGCGCGCGCGCACGCGCGCTTTGACGATAGATGGTCGGACACGGGCCTGCAACACTAACCCAGTCAAGTGGCCTGGTAACTCAATTCCGTGCGAAAGATTTAATTCGCCCACCCTTTGGCTGTCCTGTCTCATGTTGCGATTCCCTAGGAGGTTTCGTTCCCCACGAAATGACACTGCCACGTTTCCCCGTCGGCACACACACCCCACACAGACGAAGTCCAGGCTGGAAACTCTAGACCTGAGGTTTTAATTTTCTGTAAATGAACACCGCCAGGGCGAAGGAGGGAGAGAGAGGGAACTCGATCTTGAACACGAAAGTAAAAGGATAAGCTACCTGCTTCTTTTCCACAACAACAACATAATAATAGTAATAATAATAGCAACCATCATCATCATCACCATCAACTGTACAAAAGAAAAAGAAAAAAAAAGAAGTAATAAATAAAACAAAGTAGAAAGAAAAAAAATGAAGGAGGAGGAAAGGGAAGGGAAAATGCAACAACAATAACGAAAAGAAAGGAAAAATGAAAGAAAAAGAAAGCCCTCAACTTGATGAAATCATCACTTTAGAAGGTTCAGAAACAAATCAAGTGATCATAGAATTATATATATATATATATATATATATATATATATATATATATATATAGAGAGAGAGAGAGAGAGAGAGAGAGAGAGAGAGAGAGAGACTGTCGTGAATCCCTTGGGAAAACTCTCTATATTGATGATTAAAACCGTGATTTTCGGTAACACAGAGCTATGAGACCCAAACCATGTTGTAAAAAGCTATGGGATCTGAAGCCTTTAACTTTTCACTGTTAACGTATAAGGCTATGAGACCTAGCAATTCTAACCTTTAGCAGTTGTCATAAATGGTGCCATTGGACCCAAAACAACTAACTGAAAACGGTAATGGAACCTAAATCATACCAATTTATCGCTGTCATAAAAACCTATGGGACCTAAAACGTTTCTTTTTACCTTTGATCGTTGTCGTAAACGGTTTTGGGACCTAAAACCTGTTATCGTTGTTGCAGAAAACTATGCGATCTTTAACCATTTATCGTATTGACTTAAAACATTTAACTTTTTATCGTTGTCTCAAAAGGCTATTGGATCGTTAACCTTTACCCTGTTATCACTGGTGCCTCAAAAACTGTTAACCTGTGTCATTGTCGCAGAAGGTTACGAGACTTTTAACTTTTAACCTTTTACCAAAGGGGTCTAAAACCTTTAAACCTTTGTCGTTGTCGTGAAAGCACATAGGACCTGTAACATTTAACCTTTTATCGTTGGACCCTCAAATCTTTAGCCTGTTGTCAATGTCGTAAAAGGACCTTTACCTGTTTTATCGTTGGACCCTCAAACCTTTAACCTGTTGTCTATGATGTAAACGACCTTTGCCTGTTACCTGTCACCTATCCCTTGATGTCGTTGAGGCACCAGTGAAGACAGCGCCACTTCTCTCCATCACGTTGTTTGGATCCCCCAGCGCTCTGTGGGGTTTCTAACCCTCAGCCTTGTCCCAATTCTCTCCCCCACCTGTCTGTGTCCTCCATCGCTCTGTGGGGTTTCTAACCCTCAGCCTTGTCCCAATTCTCTCCCCCACCTGTCTGTGTCCTCCATCGCTCTGTGGGGTTTCTAACCCTCAGCCTTGTCCCAATTCTCTCCCCCACCTGTCTGTGTCCTCCATCGCTCTGTGGGGTTTCTAACCCTCAGCCTTGTCCCGCTGTGACAGGTCGCTGAGCAGCAAGCGGCGCAGCTCGGACAACGCCCTGCACAGCGTGACGGCCACACTGGTGGCGGTCGTCCTCACCTTCCTCCTCCTCGTCTCGCCCTGGGAGCTGCTCAAGTTCGCCATGCAGTACTCCTCCACGCCCATGGACCGCTACAAGATGGACATCGCCGTCTACCTGACTAACCTCCTGCAGGTGCTCAACTTCTCCTTCAACTTCGTCCTCTACTGCCTCGTCAACAAGTCCTTCCGTCGCACGCTGCGCTCCATCATCTGCCCGCAGTTCCTCAGCCAGTGCAAGTGAAGGGGTTGGTTGAGTGCGGGGAGGGGGATGGGGGGGGGGGGGGGGGGGGGGGGCTTGGGGAGGAAGTGGGATAGGGAGCGGGCATGGCAAGTTTATTTCAAGTGCCCCATGGGGGCGTTGAACCGTTACATACACGCTCAGATTTGATTCACCTTACAAACAAAAAGAGGGGCCTCGCGGAAACTGTTCTCTTCCCGTGCTCTCCCTCTTCACTTCTGTGAGTGATTTTGAAACGTTTACTCTTCCCGTGTCTATCTTCACTTTCACTTTCACTGTGAAGAACTCTCGGACTTTGTTCCCCCCCTGAACAGCATAATAATGCAGGAAGACAGCAAAGTGGAGGTGAACAACTCTTTGAGGAACTTTCGGACTTTTATTTTATCTATCTATTTATTTATTTATTTATTTATTCATTTATCTATTTCAAATCTGAACATGATATATTTGTATTTGTAGTTCTTTTTATCACAACAGATTTCTGTGTGAAATTCGGGCTGCTCTCCCCAGGGAGAGCGCGTCGCTACACTACAGCGCCACCCATTTTTTTGTATTTTTTCCTGCGTGCAGTTTTTTTTTTGTTTTTTCCTATCGAAGTGGATTTTTCTACAGAATTTTGCCAGGAACAACCCTTTTGCTGCCGTGGGTTCTTTTACGTGCGCTAAGTGCATGCTGCACACGGGACCTCGGTTTATCGTCTCATCCGAATGACTAGCGTCCAGACCACCACTCAAGGTCTAATGGAGGGGGAGAAAATATCGGCGGCTGAGCTGTGATTCGAACCAGCGCGCTCAGATTCTCTCGCTTCCTAGGCGGACGCGTTACCTCTAGGCCATCACTCCACTTGATAGGAGGAAGAAAGCAAGTTGATGAGAAAAACTGTGTGAGGAACTGTCGGACTTTTATTTGTTTATGTATTTCAGGTGTTTATTTATATGACTGCTTATTTATTCAATGGTTTATTAATTTTGATTTTGATTCCTAAACTGAACAAGATGACAGTGGAAAAAGGGCAACAGGAGAACAATAACCCCTTTTAGTTATTCATAAAAAATGAAAGTGGTTTTGGTTTCTTTTACCGATTAGCGCACCTACCACGGTCGAACTGGAACAACATGTCCTCACTGACAATGTTCTTCGTCAACTGTGAAGGGGTTGGTTGAGTGCGGGGAGGGGGGATGGGGGGTGGCTTGGGGAGGAAGTGGGAGGGGGAGCGGGCATGTCGCGTTGCTTCTGTGTCAAGACTGGTTGTTTGCGTGTGTCTGATGGAACAGTGCATCTGTGCGGCGCCCCAATGAATCTTCAGAGTTGAGGAGAAAACGGAGAGGGAGAAGAAAAATAAACTGGCGCCCTGTCTGTCGCTAGACCTCTCCCTGCTCAAGAGATCTCCACTGGCTGTCCCCGAGTTATTGACAGACAGGTATCTGACGACAAACAGTTGTCCCGATTCGTCTCACCGAATTTGAGGTGCGCCCATTCCCAGTTCGCCTATGTACTCAGTTGCTCTGTGTGTGTGTGTGTGTGTCTGTGTCCGCGTATGTGTATGTGTATTTGAGAGAGAGAGGGAGAGAGAGGGAGGGAGAGATGTGGAGGGCTGAACTGGCTAGATGGGAACAGCGGGCAGACGAAGTATCACAGTGAAACTCTCGAGAGGCCATGGCGGGTAGCGGCAGGATCAATGTGCAGACGAAACGGGAATAGACGAAACGGGCTTGCCCCCTAATGACCATGTAGACCGCAAGCAAATCAAAATGAAAAACACGTCATCGACTTGCAATACATACCAACTATACAGTGGTCTTTTTTTTTTTTTCTCCTCAGATAAGACACAAGAACTCAACATGAAACCAATGCTAGCTTCGCGCATCCTAAAACCTCACAAAATGAAAAAATATAAAAGGTTCAGAAAAGAAACCATGAAACTTTTCTTTTTTCAATCGGTTTACACAAGCCAATAGACTGGTAGGCATTTTCTGATGCAGCATGAAACAAAACAACGAAAATAAAGCAAAGCATGAATTTTATTCTAATCAGTATTGCAGTAAAATTGGAAATTCTGCACCATTTATTTGAACCACATATTCTTCTTCTCAGCAGGAAACATCACAGTCCTCTCAATTTGTTTCCTCAAAGAATTTCAATAAGTATTGGTGATATTTCTACAAAACACGTAATCCCATATACATAAAGCAACACAGCAGTCAGTCATTATCATTACCTTCATCATCATCATATTATTATTATCATTATTATCATCGAGAAAACCTTTTTTTATTGTTATTATCATTATAATTTTATTGTTATCGTCATCATATTGTCATTATTATTATTGATTATTAATATCACCAACGCCACAACCACTACTACTATTACTTCTAGAGCGAAAAATGGCGGGCAAAATCTGATGGCGGACGGTATGCGCACGCTCATCATATTCTTCCTTGGCATGGACTGGGTTCTGATGAACGAATCACGTCAAGCACTGGAGTGGGCTGAGCTAAATCGGTATAAAAAAAAAGTGGGTGGCTCGTCGCTACAACTACTACTACTATCACTGGGTATCGCCTAGCCGACCGCACACGGCTGAAAACACAGTCTATGAAAAGAAGGAAGTGTGATAAAGAAAAGTTAATGAGATGCAAGCACAGTCATATTTATGGACACAACGCTGGGAGATGTCTCTGACGTTAATCATTCCGTCAATTTATCGCCAGATGATTACAAAATATGGACACTAACATTGATTACACATAGGTTGTTTGTTTTTATTTTTTTAATGTATAAAACATGATACAAACAAACAACAACAACAACAAAAAACCGCAACGGGCATATCACGTGTCCTGGGCGAAAACAAAGTGTGTGTGTGTGTGTGTGTGTGTGTGTGTGCAAAAAAACAAACATTTTTTTTCCAAGAATTTCTATGGAAAAAACGGAGAACGAAGCAGCAAGGCAGGTTGCAAAAACATAAGAGACGAGAGAAAGAAAGTGGAAACGCTCGAAAGGGAGCGACAGAAAGCGGCAATGACCAGCACATATTTCCCAGAAGATGGTGATACAATATCTCTAACTGAAAGGCCCTTCGGCATCCCCACGGGAGTAGTCAGTCACACACCCGCAACCCCCGCCCCCACCCACACAGATTCACACACGCACGCACGCACACACACACGCATGCACGCGCGCGCGCGCACACACACACACACATTCACAGAGAGAGGGAGAGTGACGGGAAGGGGCGGCGGAGAGAGGGGTTCGAGTGAAGGGAGGGTCGATATGAAGATTCATTCTGGTCATGTTTTCATCTAGTCTTTCTTTCTTTGTTTTTCTTTCTTTTTGGGGGGGTCAGGGCTATAACACACACGCGCGCGCGCGCGCGCGTTTTTTAAAACAAGGCAATCCGGAAATCCTGTAAGTCATCCCCTTCATCCCTATTCCTCTAACACGTGCATCCATTAGGGTGCTGTGTGCCTAAGCGCGCGCGCGAGCCTGTGTGCTTACGTGCGCATATGTGTGGGTATGTGTGTGCATGTGTGTGTGTGCATATATGTTTGTGTGCGCGCGCACGCGCGTAGGTGCGTGTACCACCTCCCTTAACAATTCATTTCAACAACAGACAGCATTAATAAATATCCATGCTCCCAATGAACCATGCCAACGAAAAAATACGCAGGTGTTTTGTTTTTTTTCTGACATATCCAAGCAGACGTTTTCAGAGGACACGGCGTGTTGGTGAGTGTGGTGGACAAATTAACCCCCCTCCCCCCACTGCTGGGGAAGCAACACTTTTTGATTGACGAGACTTTGGGCGTTTGCATACATGTACAAGATTCCGGTGAAGTTTCGCACAGGTTTCTGTTTCGTTTTCTTCGTTTGTGTTTCCGAATGTTTTCTCCTTTTTCTGTTTTTTTGTTGTTGTTGTTTTTTCTTCTCCTATTTTTTCTCTGTGTGTGTGTGTGTGTGTTGTTTGTTGCACTGTCGATACCAAAAAGTACTCTGTGTGTAGTGTTAACTACTAGAATGCGCAGCCTGTATTCTCCGGATACAATCCTTTCCCCTTTCATGTAATTACTGCCGCTGTTTATCTGCTGATTTTGAGAACTGTATATCCTTGTCATGTGGTTGGGGGTTTTTTTGTTTGCTTTTTTTTGTTTGTTTGTTCTGTTTTTGGGGGTGGGGGTGGGTTGTTTGTGTTTGTTTTTGTTTGGTTGTTGGTTTGTTGTTTTTCTTTGTTTTTTTGTTTGTTTATTTGTTTTGTGTGTGTGTGTGTGTGTGTGTGTGTGTGTGTGTGTGTGTTTGTTTGTTTTTTTTTTGTTTTTTTTTGAGGGGGTGTTGTTTCGTTGTTTGTTTCACCGTGACTCTGGCCAAGCCAGCAGTCAACAGGAACTCAGTGAGAAAGGCCACATGTACAGTTGTCCTGACCCGTTGTACAACCTATTCGTACCATCTTGGTTCTTACCCCCCGGAGTCAAATCTGGCGATTCCCAAATTACCCCTTGGGTCCAAGTGGACTAGCCACGGGATTTAAACTTCAGTTTGTCCGAACTAACCCCCTCCCCAACTGGTATGATGTGGGAATCATTCTTGGCCAGCTTGATATGACACAGGGATAAATTTAGCCCATGTAGAATCAACAAAGGCTATTCAAGCAGAAATCGCACACGTTTTCTTTCGTTAATTTGTAACAGAGAGAAGGAAGGCGGGACCTGAGGAGTTCAGTAAAGCCTAGCCCATAACAACACCCACCCCATCTCCACACACACATAAACACCCTCTCCCGTGTCTTTGTCAACAGCTTGATTAAACCCTTGACGAGCCGCTTAAGACACCGGAAGGTTATCCCAGGCCAGCCCAGAATAGCCCCGGTGAAAAATCCAGGCAAGGAGGTACACCAGCAGATAGCAATAACCCACACCACGGAAACAGGTCCTGGAGGCGTGCAGTCAACTGATGAAGCTGGCGGGCATTCAGCCCCGAAATAGCTCTACAGCGGTTGGCTGGGCGACAAACAACATGATTTGATAAGATTTCATTGGACCGATGGCCCATCTGATCACACAACTTGGATCGACAGAAGAAGAGTGAAGGAAGGAAGAGAAGTGAATGAAATTAACAAAACAGAAAAGCAAACAAAACGCGTTGTCAAAAAACAAAAACGGGAGAAATGCGATGTTGAAAATAATAATACTATTTTTTTTAAATGAACTTTACTTTTCATTACTCCTTTTCCGGAAGATTCGATGGGTAAGGGTTTATGCGAAGGTCTACAAATCAATCTCTCTCTCTCTCTCTCTCTACTCACACACACACACACACACACACACATATATATATATATATATATATATAATGTGTGTGTTAAGCACGAACACTTATACTCGGATGCACAAGAATGTAGATTTAACATCAAAGATGAGTTTGGTTTGCTGATCCAGTAAAACTTCAAAAAGTCATGCAGACAAGCCAAGGGAGATTTTCGTGCTGCATGTGAACTGCGTAACATTACGAACATCAGTTTAATTAGTTTTCAATTTATTAGTGGAAACGTCTAGAATTGTCAGTTAGTAGCCTCTAACCCCCTCCCATAAAATATCTTTAAAATAAAAGTCTGTACCGGTTCCATGCAACGGCCATTGCTCTTGTCTGCTTCTCCCGGCCAAGTCTTCGTTGTGGCAGGGGTAGTTCACTGACGTGTGACAGCCACGCCAGAAAAGGAACCAAATCATCCATCAACGGGTAGAATTGCACAACTGGGAAGAGTTGACAATCAGGGAAAGTCTTAAGGCTGGGTGGGGGAGTTAATGGATGGGGAAACACGCACACACACTCGCTCACACATCAACACATTCAAGTATGCAATTACAAACGCGCAAGTACACACCTAAGCGCGCGCACACACACACACACACACAAAAAAAAAAAAACAAAAAAAACCACACACACAACGCACACGCGTGCACACACCCTAAAATCATCGCACATACACGCACCTACGCATGCACGCTCGCGAACTCTCTCTCTCTCTCTCTCTCTCTGTGCCAAAAAAAGCATCCGGAAGAATAAAAGGGCTGTGTGGACATGATGGGTGTGGGGGGCGGAGGAAGGTGGAGAGGCGAGACGAGGGATGTGGGTGGTGAGTAAGGCAAAGCCCATCGGGGAATGAAGGAGGTGGATGAGAAGCTCACTTCTTGATTGCGGACAGGGCACAACTGCATACCCCACGAAAGGAACTCTGTTAATAAAAAGAGAAGAAAAACGAAAAAGATAGGTACCAAGTATAAAGAATACTGCCGACTGGGAATTCCTTCTTCACTGTTGCGCCTCTAACACCGTCACCCAACCCCTCCTCATACTCTTCCTCACCTTCACCTAGTTCCTATCTTTTGGGTTTTTCCCTTTCTGTTGTGTGTGTGTGTGTGTGTGTGTGTGTGCTCTTTTCTTGTCTAAATCCGTTCAAACAATGCAAGAGGAAAGTACCAATTTTCGTCTCTTTTTTTCTTTCTTTTTCCCCCCCCATAGTATGAAAACCAGAACACATATCACATCAGACTTCTTGAATAATCATAACATGAGACCATAATAGAAAAAAATCGATGTCCATAATGAACATGACAAATCATACTTGGGAAATTATTTGACGAGTAAAATATCTGTTGAAGCTTTGTTGCGAAAGGCATCGGCATGGAGTGAGGATCAAACTTGGAAACCAATCCACACGCATGCGCGCGTCCGTCCGTCCACACGCACGCACGCACGCACACACACACACACACACACACATACACAAGATGTTATCTGCTATTGCAGAAGGTTTGCTGCATAGTCCAATTGGACAGTTGTTACAGTTATTACATTTGTTTGATGTTAGCGTTTCCTTCTATATTGTGCCTATGTCTCCCCTTTTAATGTTTTATTTTTTCCTATGCTCTTTCTTTCCCCACCACACACACACACACACATACACACACACCATTCTTCACCCTCTGCCCAATACCGTTCCGACCACCACGTCCCGCACCACCCACCCCCCATCCCCCCTCTTTTTTTCCCCGTCTAATATCACTTAAAGTGGAAGACGTTAAACTGAAGACTACACACACACACACACACCTCCACGCTACCGCCTCTAGGTAGAGGCATGGACAGACACCGAAACAGCTGGATACTAACACTACAGATAGAGCGTAACAGAAGTAAGGAGGCTGTGGAAAGGAAGAAGACGTGTCAGTTTAACATGCCAAGAATACCACCACCACTGTATCAGGTACCGCCACTTCTGGCAGTAAACTCACTTCCCAGTTTGCCCAGGCGTGTGACTGGACAAGTAGAATAGAACAGAATAAGACAGAATACACTTCCCAGCCAACAATGTGCCTAGAAGTGTGACTGGACAAGTAGAATAGAACAGAATAAGACAGAATACACTTCGCAGAAGACAAGTTACCAAGAAGTGTGTCTGGACAAATAGAATAGAATAGAATAAGATAGAATACACTTCGCAGAAGACAAGTTACCAAGAAGTGTGTCTGGACAAATAGAACAGAACAGAATAAGATAGGATACACTTCGCAGAAGACAAGTTACCTAGAAGTGTGACTGGACAAGCAGAACAGACTACAACAGAATAACAGAATATGTATTATTCATCCATCCCAGATGTACCAGGGTCACAAGGAATGTTGAACGGGGTGGGGGTAGGAGGAGGGTAGTGCATAAAAAGTTAAAACAAGAAGTTAGAAATCATATACAAAAACAAACACAATTAGACACAATTATATGCACACATACATTTTTAAAAGCGATTGTCCATTCGCATGCACACACACACACGTGCGCGCGCCCACATACAATAAACTTCCAACAAGCACGCACGCGCAGAGAGAAAGAGAGAGAGCATATCAACGCTATGCTCTGAATCTGAAGTGAAAGTCTTGTTCCCTCTTGGCGACTCCACACAGACGGACTCGTGTTTGAGTGAAAAACAAAACAAAACAAAACAAAGCAAAGCAAAACAACCCCCCCCCCCCCCCACCCCAAAAAAAAGAGTGTAATTTGGAGATATGGTGATTGGTATTATGTATATATTCCGGAAGAAAATAATAAATGTACACAAGAGTCTTTCCAAGGTAAACAATCATGCTGACTGAGAATACAGGCCGATGTTATCGTTGTTGTTTCGTTTGTGTTTGTGTGTGTGTGTGTGTGTGTGTGTGTGTGTGTGTGTCTGTGTCTGTGTGTGTGCAACTGAGTGTGTGTGTGTGTGAATGAGTGAGTGAGTGTGTGTGTGTGTGTGTGTGTGTGTGTGTGTGTGTGTGTGAGTGTGTGCGTGTGTGCATTCATACGTGTGTACGCACGTATGTGTGTGTATGTGTGTACGTGTGCATAAATGTACTGCGGGCAGGCATTTCCGCGATAAATGGATAGAGACAGGAGGCAAGGAAGCGAGACACAGAGAGAGAGACAGAGATACGTAGTGAGAGAGAGAAACGGGCAGAGTAAGAAGAGAGAGAGAGGAAACAGCAGTTGTTTCCAGCCAAGATAGACTTACCCCCACCCCACCCCCTCTCCTCTCCCAGACATCCAGGACTCCCCACCTCGATCATCGCAACCTTCAGCGACCCAAAACCCCAGCCATGCGCATCTACACCGAAAGGGAGTCAGCCACTGAAAATGTTAAACAACTCCACTCTGCACGGCAGTTCAATCGACCGCATGCGGCTACACGATGTTTCAACAACAGAAAATCGCCGTCAAGAAACTACTAAAACCATAATTGCGCTAAAATTCTATACTTGTTAGGGCAAAATATAACTACAACAAACGAAATAACTATTCGTTAACCAACTGACTGTGAAGTAAAATTATCAGTCTGGAAACGTTTTTCAGTGCTAATAATGGTGACAGTGGTCGGCCTATCTGCAAGCAACATGATGTTATTTGATGATCGTGTGCAAACAACTGTTATATTTTCATAGCTGTGATCACCAGCGTTATTTCTGATATATCCGAGATAAGACACCCGTGAATTTTCTTCTCATGATTTACCTGACGAACAGTGGTTGGCTGCGACTGACACGTCGGTCAGTTGCTTTGTTCGGTCAGCATGCCTGTGTGTGCGCTAGTGCGTGTGTGTGTGTGTAGGTGTGTGTGTGTGTGCGTGCGTGCATGTATTTGAGCTGGTGTGTGTGTGCATGATGCTTTTTTTTTCTCTATGTTTTTTAATATCCTTTCATATTCACAGTACCCGGTTACATGATTAAACGGCATACGCATATAGAAAAGACAATTGTTTACCTTCGTCATGAAAGATTAAACACAAGGAAATACACATGTGTTATCAGTTTCACGTTCTTTTTGTTGTTCTTCGTGACTATCCACCCGTCTCTCTCTCTCTCTCTTTCTCTCTCTCTCCCTCTCGCTGTTTTCCCTCATCTTCCCTCTTCCTCCTCTTCTTTTTCATTTCTTTCTTCATTGTCACCATCGTCCTCGTCCTCATCCTCCTTCCTCTCCTCCTCTTCATCACCACGATCACCATCGCCACAGTCACCTTCACTATCAGCAGTCTGTGTGTTGTTATCGCTACTGCTGTGGGCTGTTGAGTTTCTACGAGCGGTGGTCCGGCAATACGCGCGTCTTGAAATCGAGGGACCTCCACCCCCGCCTCCACTAGACTTGAGTTGACCTGAGTGGTTATCTGGGTGCTAGTCATTCGGATGAGACGATAAACCGAGGTCCCGTGTGCAACATGCAATTAGCGCACGTAGAAGAATCCACGGCAACAAAAGGATTGTCCCTGGCAAAAGATTTCTGTAGGCAAATCAGCTATGATACCGGGGCTGATCTACCTTCTCTAGACGACATATATTGTAAGCGGCTACTCAAAAAAGCAAAATCAATCAGCCAGGACGAATCACATCCAGCTTTTGGGATTTTCGAGATGCTCCACTCTGGTCGACGGTACAGAAGTATAAGGACAAAAACCAATCGCTTCGCCAATACCTTTTTCCCCAAAGCAGTCAATGCCCTATCTCTCGAACAAATCCAGTATGATTAAAAAGAATCGTGCAATCAACAACCATTTACCTGAAGATCTAGTCATCAGCCCCATCCACATGTAATATGCGGCTTCTGTTCAAACGTGTGTGTGTGTGTGTGTGTGTGTGTGTGTGTGTGTGTGTGTGTGTGTGTGTGTGTGTGTGTGTGTGTGTGTGTGTGTGTGTGTGTGTGTGTGTGTGTGTGTGTGCGTGCGTGCGTGCGTGTGTGTGTGTATTGATATGCACGTGTATGTATCCTAAATTCTACTGTATTTGAGTTTGTGTATGATTATCGATTTATGTTTGTACGTTTCTACGTACTATCCCCCCCCCCCTCCCCCCCAATATTCCTTGTGACTCCGGTACACTTGGTAATAAAGATATATTCCATTGTGTTCTGAGAGTGAAACAAAAACACCTGCAGACAGAAATGACGGGGAAAAGAAGGTGACGGGGCGCTGTAGCCACGCGCTCCCCTCGGGACAACAGCCCGAATTTTACGTAAAGAAATAAATTGTGACAAAAAGTAAAGCAACACAACACAACGTAACACATCCCTGTACAATGCAATACAATGCAATGCAACACAATACAACATAAGACGACACAACATGATACCACACAGCACAATGCAATGTAAAGCACTACAGAACACCACAATACCATACACACCATACTGCTAGCACAACACAACACGACACGACATGACATAACACCATACAACACGATACGACACGACACAACACCATACAACACAACATAACATTACACGAACAACACGACACAACACCATACAACACAATACAATGCAATGAGATCCAACACGACACGACACGACACGACACAACGCCATACAACACGACACGACACAACACGACACGACACGACACGACACAATGAGACACAGTCAGATGAACACCGAGCACATCACCATGTTTCAGCCGGCCACCAGCAACACGATCCCCATTCACAGTCCCCCACTATCCCTCACAGTCAAGTCACATGAGAAATTACATTGTGGCTTCTGGTTTGGTTTGGTTTTCTTAATGATTAAAAGAAACGCGTTTCACATTTATCCTTAAAGCTGTATTAGAAACAAGCCAGATGTAATATAACATGCGAAAATTACACATAACAAATTACAAACTATACCTTTATATATATACTTCATACACAAAAATCAATTAAAAATATGAAAAAACCATAAAAACAACGTCCCCTCACTTTGAAAGAAATCGTGGGATTGCCAGAAAGTGGTTGTTCCCCTCCCACGTGTTCTCTCAATTGCGAGAAATCGTGGGGGGCGCCCACACAATGTCTGAGAAAACGTGGAAAGACTCCCTTACTTTTATCAAAAAATATTTCCTTTGTCATCGGAGTTGGATTCTTGTCTTTTCCCAATGCAAATCAAAGAGAAAAATCAGACAGAGAAACAGAAACGAGAAATGGGGAGCGATGACAACAACGATCATGATAATGACAGTGGCGTTAGCGCAGACAACAATAGACGGTGAAGGTGATGGCACTGTACTGGTTTTAAAAAAAAGTGTGAATGCGTGTGTGTGTGTGTGTGTGTGTGTGTGTGTGTGTGTGTGTGTGTGTTTACTTGGCTGGTTTATTTGTTCTTTTCTTTCACTCTATTTTCAAAATAATTTTTTTTCATGTTTTGGGCGTCTTCCATGAAACTGAGAATCTATTTTCAGTGCAATCTTGCATGCGAAAGGATGCTGACACGAACAGATGAACAAATGAGCAAGCATAAAACAAAGAAAATTTGATAAAAAAAAAAAAAAAAAAAGGTTGCATCACAACAATCAAAACTATTTGATCCAGTTTTCACGCTCCCTACGTGAAGGTAAAACTTTGTGAAACATCTTTTTTTCTCCACATTTATGGAGATAGCTGAATTATTTTGATGTTATTCCCAACTTCCCTCGGGAACGATTCGGTTCAAGTCTTATGATATTATATTATATTATATTATATTATATTATATTATATTATATTATATTTCTGTTTGAGTTATGCACATTGCCTTGATTTCGTTGTTTGTTATTGATTTCGATGTTGAATTTGAGGTCGATGCATTGCAGTAATCCAACTTATGTGAAATACAACAAATAGATGTGTTTCCGTGTCATTACTGTTGATGTCTTCACTAACGCCACTGTCATTATCATGATCGTCGTTGTCGTCGCCCCCCTCTTTCTCTTTTCTTTTCCTCTCTCATTTTTCCCTCATATTTGCATTGTGCAAAAGACACGAAACCAACTCCGATAATATATGAAATATTCTTGATAAAAATAAGGGGGATTTCCCACGCTTTCTCACACATTTGAGAGAAAACGTGGGAGGGGAATGACCACACTTTCTCGCAGTCCCACGATTTCTCTTATCAAAGACGAGAGAAATCGTGGGATTGCGAGAAACCGTGGGCTTATACGGGTCAGGCATTAGCAGGTCTGCACATGCTGACCTGACAGATCGGAAAAAAATCCACCATTTACCCACCAGGCACCGTCACCGAGATTCGAACCCTGAACCCTCATATTGAAAGTCCAACGCTTTAACCACTCGGCTATTGCATGAACAGACCGACCGACAGACGGATGAACACACACAGACAAACCAACAGACAGAAACTAGGCAGCCAAAAGAGACAGATGACAACTGTGGTTAAGATACAGTGGATGTCTCTCCGAAGTCTGTGATCCCAGAGAAGGTCAAGTTCATATACAGACATAGATACATTGACAGACAGACAGACAAAACAGATAAACACAGATACAGACAAACCGAAAGACAGAAACCAAACACATCAGATATGATTGACAGACGCAGATGAATGGACAGGCAAACAGATGGACAAACATATAAAAATCCACACACAGACAGATAGTAATATCATTTTTAAGGTATCGTGGACTCTTCTCATCTCCCATGGCACTTTTTGTTTGTTTGTTGTATTCTTGTTACGCGCTTTGCCGCAGAATAATAATTGCTGCTTGCATGCTTTAATGGCTGCCTGGATTACCGGGCTAAGCATTTTGCTTGACATCATTCCAACAGTGTGATATGATCATTCACCCTCCGCTGACGGACCTTCGGAATCACATCGGGGGCAAACAAAACAAAAAACGAAAAGAATACTTGGATCTCGGAACACAGATCACACACCACCATCTCACCTTTTCTCCCTCCTCCCCGCCCTACCCTCTTTTTTCTTTTTTATCTTTTTTTTTTTTTTTTTTAATAAATAATCCTCAGCTTGCTGATAGCGTCTAACACGAAATCCCCTCAAGGAACCTGCAGAGTGTTTGTCATTCTTACCCCCACCCCTCCCCCAGTGGCTCTTCCACATGAGAGGAAACACATCTGTGCTGATGCATCCGCGCGAGGCAAAACTGCCAGCAAAACATGCTGTCTTTCCGATGATCACCACACGCCAGTCTGCAACGGATCAGAAGCGCCGTGGCAAAATCGGTCAGGCGTTGGTCTTCTGATCCAGTGTGATCAGTAGATAAGGTTGGTACTTTTTCCCCCAAAGTCCTTCACGTTTCCCAAGTGTTCGAGTTTCAAATCAACCCATAAAATCATGAAGAGTGTGGGAGCACCCTGACTTTTTTTTCTTTTTTTTTAACGGATCAGTCTGACTCTCTCGTCCAAAGTTTTATCGTCTTTTTTTCTTGTTCCATCCGTCAGAGGCTGCGTGTGCAAATGACAAGGTAATTTTGCTGTTGATTTATTTATTGTTGGTTTGTATGTTTATCTATTCATCTATCTATCCGTATTCAATATATATATATATATATATATATATATATATATGTGTGTGTGTGTGTGTGTGTGTGTGTGTGTGTCTGTGTGTGTGTGTGAGCTTGCTTGTTTGCTTTTTCTTTTGTGTTTGCTGTCTATAATAATGATAAATTGACACACACAAAATTATGACACATTACTTTTTAGATTGTGTGAAACAAAGAGTAGCATTGTTAGAAAAAAATGACAAGGTATCTTTTTTTCCATTACCAAAAAATGAAATGAAAACATGATACGGTTTCTTCTGATCTCAACATCAACATGTCAACTGAGAACCAGCTGTGTTGAAAAAATAACTTCAAGCAGATACATTTAGAAAAAAAAAGAAAAAAGAAAAATGAAAACAACTAATTTTTTTTCTGATCTCAACATCACCACGAATGCTGAGAACAAGATGCGTTCCGAGAATTATTTCACGCAGATTTGTTCATTCAGAGTGCAAGCTCATCAACTGGTGTGAAAATACCTTAGATTTATGAATTAGCAACCAACCATCGATCATATCAGCCTGTCCTCGGATTTGGGAATCTTACCAAAAACAATTTCAACATTCCATGCTCATGCGGATTACGATGGACTCAACTAACATTCTTTATTCATACTGCCTGGGGGAAAGAAATGTTTCATATTTTGATGATGTCATGAAACCATTTTTTACATATTCGATGTTCTACGAACAAAAATTCAATTGTGCTGAGAGGTACACTTTTATCATATGTACGCGAACTACACGTTTCGGCCATCGA
>NC_134884.1:10372309-10389809 GCF_041734735.1 Babylonia areolata
CAGGACGTGAGGAGAGGGGGGGCAGAGAAAGACAGGGAGAGATGAAATAGGAGAGGGGGGCAGAGAGAAAGAGACGGGAGAGAAATGGAGGGAGAGAGCAAGAAAGGGAGATAGAGGGGAGAAAGAGAGGGGGAAAGAAAGGGACAGAGAGAGAGAAATGGATGGAGAGAAAGAGGGAGAGTCAAAGGGAGTGAGAAGGTGGTAAGAGGGAAAAGTTACAATGCTCTCTTCCAGCAGGATCACTGTACAGATGATGGGGAGTGTTTATCACAACTGTGAAGCATGGCCAAGGCCAGGGCTGGAGAAGGGTTCATGAAAAGGAAGGGTCATGGGAAATGGGTAACAGAGAGAGAGAGGGAGGTGGGTAAAGTGGGAAGAGAAAGGGGGTACAAAAAGAGGATAAGAGAGGGAAGAGATAGACAGAAGGGTGTGAAAGAGAGATGGAAAGAGGGGGATAGAGGAAGAGGGAGGGAGGAAGAGAGAGAGAGATGGAGAACAAGAAAATTAGTAAGAACAAGAACAAGAACAAGTAGAAGCAGGAGCAGAAGAAGAAGTGGAGTGAAGACAAAACAAAACTATTGACAAATCAAGTCTGGGCTGACCAAACAACAGCAACAACAACACACACACACACACACACACACACACACACACACACACACTCACTCACCTTGGGATCCAGGAAGAGGTGGCAGTGGGACAGCTCCCCGTCCCTGCCGGCCCGCCCAATCTCCTGCACGTAGTTCTCGAAGCTCTTGGGCATGTTGTAGTGGATGATGCCCCGCACGTCCGCCTTGTCCAGACCCATGCCAAATGCCACAGTGGCAACCACCACCCGCACCCGCCCCTCCATGAACCCCCCCTGCACTCGCTTGCGCTGTGCGGGGGTCAAGCCCGCATGGTAGCTCTCCACCGTCCACACATCCAGGGGGACAGAGGGGGTGGCAGCTTTATCGGCAGGTTTCTTGGCTTTGGGCTTCTTGGCTTTGCTGGGTTTCGGGCGGGTATCTATGTTGTTTAAGATAATAAAATAATCAGTAAGTAAATAATCAAGAAGTATATAAGGAAATAAATACACAAATAAAGATACATAAACAGATAAATAAATCTTTTTTTTTTTGAGTTGTTCAGATTTAATACATAATACATAAATAGATAAATGAATAAAACTTTTTAAAAGAAAGTTCTTAAGATTTAAGGATATTTTCTTGCACTCAGAACTATTCAAGTTCGTAGGTTTCACACTTTTGAGTAGTAACAATAATGGACATTTATATAGCGCATTTCTCCAAAAATACTGCTCAAAGCGTTTTACATTTTGTTCCCCACTCCCCGCCTCCCCCATCAATACTCCTCTCCACCCCCACCCCACACACATGGAAGCACATGCCAGAAAACACTCATGCAACTGAACCTTGGAAACCACCCACCCACCCATGACGCCATCCAGAAAACGAAAAAAGAATTCAACAAATGTAAAGGGCAACCGTGGTGGCATTATAAATAAACAGATTAAACATTATATTGGTCCAGTTTTCACAGACTATGGTGTAAGCGTGCTCCAGAAAAGCCAGCATAAAAGAAAAATAAAAGAATACATGGGCAGCTGACCTGCACTGGGCAGACAGGTGCGAATCAAGGTGGCCACTCGCTCCACCTGTTCGCGCCGTGTGCAGTAAATGATGACAGAGGAGCAGGAGGAGAAACGCTTCCCTTGCAGTAAGTTCACCAGTGCCTGCACAGCGCCAGGGGAAAAAAAACACTTTTTGTTTTGTGCAGTTTACTGTATACATGTGTGTGTGTGTGTGTGTGTGTGTGTGTGTATGTGTGCACACATGTGTGCTAGTGCATATGTTTGTGTATCATACATGCACACAATGATTATGTCTGCATGTCTTCCTGGATGCTTGCTCCAGGTGTGTGCATGAACACTGCCTGTATATGCATTCATGTACAATAAATACACTTGCAAGTGTGCAAGTGTTATTGCTTTTTCTTTCCCACATTCAAGCTCTATCAGTAAGACATGCTCTCTCTCTCTAAATCTCTCTCTCTGTGTCTTTCCATCCACCTCTCTCTCCTCCTTCCTCTTTCCCTCCCTCCCCTCCCTATCCCCCATCCCCTCCCAATTCTGTTCTATTGTTCCCTCTGCCACTCTCTGACTTCTGTTCCCTACTTTTTTCTCTCTCTCCCTCTCTCTGTTTTGTGTGTGTGTGTGTGTGTGTGTGTGTGTGTGTGTGAGTATTTGTTCTGCCCTGCATAAAGACCTTTTCCATTCTTTTACAAGTGCACTATTTGTAATGGATGCAAATTAGGACAGACTGGCCATACCAAAAATCAAAATCCTTGAATAAAAGAAAAAAAACTTTTTGAGCTATGGGTTCTGAGTTCTGTCAAAAACTATATCCCTCCCTGTGTCCCCTTTTCATTCCTTCCCTCATAATCATCTCACCTCATCTCTGTTCTCATCCCTGGACACAGACAGACACAGGTTGGGGGGGACAGGAGAGCCTCGGATTGTGGCCCCTTCCAAGTCGCTGATCCCCAGGTGGCGCCCTACATCAGCTGCCGTTCTCTTGGTGGCCGTGGCCGTCAGCCCCAGGAAGCAGCCAACGCCATATTTATCCCGCAACACCTGGAACATTTGACACTGGTGCTTTTCCCAGCTGACGGATCCCACCAAAACTGGAGGATCCAAACCAGAAATCCTCTCAAGGGAAGCAAAGACAACATCAGCACAGTTCAGACGGAAACCTATATGGAAGGACAGGCAACATCTCCATGAAACATAAGATCAGAATCCTGTCTGCACTATTATATTCTGATTTCCTGTTAACATGCAGGACATGAAACCTCATGGCAGATTTGGAACAGAAGAATTCGAGCCATGGAAATGAGGTGTTGTCACAAGATGCGAAACATCAGATATACTGATCACATCACCAGTGAAGTGCACCAAACCATCAGAGCAGCAAACTGAACCTTATGAAGGTCTGCTGACAGGTAAGGACAGTAAGGTTTGCAGGTATGGCCACAAAACAAGATCCAATGGCCTCACTAAAACAGTCCTCCAACAAACTGTTGAGGGAGGGAAGATGGAGGAGAAGACACACACAAAAAATGGACAGGAAAAACAGTTCTCTCAAAGGGTGCAAACTGATCCATATACACCACAGCACATCTACTGTATTTTCTAAAGATAATTTGAAACAGAATAAAATGATATAGAAGAAAAGGAAAGAGAACATGATACAATACAATACAATAATACAATACAATAACGCAACACAACACAATACAGTATCAGTAGCTCAAGGACGCATCACTGCGTTCAGACAAATCTATATACGCTACACCACATCTGCCAAGCAGATGCCTGACCAGCAGCATAACCCAATGCCCTTAGTCAGGCCTTAAGAAAAAAAAAGGAGGTAAATGAAAATCTATAATAATTTTTTTTTAAAGAAAGAAAAGATTATAATAATTATAACAATAATAATAACAATAGTAAATAAAAATAAAATAAAAGGACAATAATGATGATTGGCCATGAGAGGGGTGGGAAAAACACAACACAACACAACATGTTAAGTAAAGAGGATCAGATGTCTGATGTTCACACAAACCAAATACACTAATAAGTTAAAAAATGAAATAAAATACATAGAATTAAATAAAATGAAATAAAATAAAATAAAATAAAATGTAATTTTGCAAAGAGGAGCAGATGCCCGACCTTTCCATAAACCTAACACACTGTTCAGGCCCTGACAGCCTACCCCCAGTTTGAGTAAAGCACTAACAGTAGTAACATACAAGAATTAAATGTAATAAATAAATGAATCTACACATTAGATAATGATGGAATAAAGTGAAAGATACCCATAAGGCAAATCACTGAAACACTATCTTCCTGTAAACCACACAGGGCCATATCAGGACTGCCCCAACTAAATAAAGATTTGAACCGTCTTAAGCATGCTGTAGTAACAACACATAACATCCTACCTAACATCAACACCTCAAAACTTAACATTATATTGTGTGCAATTTCTTGTCTTCATGAAAAATGAACCCAAAAACATTCACATATTTTTTTCTCAGGTGCTGACGTGTGCATACATGCGTGTGTGCGTGTGTGTCTTTGAAGGCATCTGTGGCTTATTTATGAATGTCTTTTTTTTTGTCTATACATTGCTTGTGTGGTTTATTTACATCTGTCTTTTTGTCTATGCATGCAGTTGCACATATATCTTTGTTCTGTCTATGTATGCATGTGTGGCTTATTTCATGTGTATTTGTTTAGTCTATGCATGTACATGAAGAATATGTCTTTGCACATTTCCTCAGAATGAAAATGTATCAATCAAGTGTTACAGAATCAGTTACGGATTGATTTTTTATGGAGCTAAAATAAGATTGTCAAACTCAAAGATAGAACTAAACAATGTTTTAAAAACATAGATAAATAAATCATAAAAAAAATAAACTGTCAGAACCACTCACCTTGCAAATCCTCAGGTAGGAAGGGCGGAAGTTGTGGGACCACTCGGAGAGACAGTGCACTTCGTCGATACAGGCGAAGAAGATGGGAGGCAACTTGTCCGCCGAGGGAAAGGAGCCGGGCCCCCGTCCCCCCGCCCCAACCACAGCCTCAGGGGAGACCAGCAGGAAGTGGACCTTCCCTGCATTGACGTCAGACAGAACGTTGTCCCGCTGACCCGGGGTCATGGCCGAGTTGAGGCACGCCCCTCGGACACCTGGCGGAAGACCTGTAACCTGGTGCACAGAATTTAGATGTCTACAGACCTGCCCTTAATTACCCTCCAGTTAGTATGATTGTCAAATGTGTCTAACTATGACCATCAGAACAGCTGTGGAGGCAACTGCTGTCCTGACTGTGTTGGCTAGAATTTGATTATAGTGGACAGCGTCTTGCCTAAGTTACATCCCCACTCTCTCCATCAAGAGGGCTTCAGGACAGTGGTTTTGAGATGGTCGCCAAAGGCCAACGCCCTGTTCTGCAGTACTAAGAGCCAGTGCAATCTTGCCTACTAGTTTGTCATAGCCCTTAAAAAAAGACAAAGCTGTTAATGAATTCCCATTGCAGTGGAGAAGCCATTGATCATTCAACTCTCACTTTGCCATTGCCCCAACTGTCAGCTTTTGTGAATCTGATACAAGCCAAGTGTTGAGCCAAAGTAGTAGAACTCCAATTTTCAGTAGTATTATCAATGCTTTCAGTAGTATGAATGTGGCTGCACACTCACAGAAGACAAATGCCTGTCCCTTTGAAATCAGCATTAGCACAGGATATTGTTCCATGTACTTTTGACCAGTATTGTTGATAAGCAACCACCAGCATTTTTATTTTTCGTGCTATTTAATGTAAAACCTCTGACAGCAAGCTTTCAATTTGGCTTTCATTTTCATTCCTTTCTAGTTTAGAATCAGTTTCATGCTGCCTATTCATCGCCATTTTTCTGCACAAATGAACATGCTTTTAGTACAAGCATCCTTTTTGTTTTTTACAGTAGTCAGTTGATCATCATGTGGCCCAACAGCTTGCTTGACTTTTCTACACACTTCATCATTTGTGATGTGGTTCCTGTATGTGATGCCAAGGATCTTCCGGAAGATTCTCAACTCTACAGCTAAAATCTTATTCTCTAGTTCAGCTGTCAAGGTCCATGTCTCACTGGCATACAGAAATATGGAAATGACAGGGGAGCGCATCAGTCAGCGTGATGTTGCTGACATTTTAAACTACACAACTCCAAACCCCATCCAGTATGACACACACTCCACTCCAACACATACTCCAACCTAATCCATACAGGGTTCCCACAATGTAACCAAACAAAATTCCATACTGTTTCTAAAGCAGACTGAAAATTTTCCATTCCAAATGCAAAGCTAAACCGGAGCAAAAATTTATCTGCCACACTGCTAACGAACATAATCAGTGTGTATCCCCATTTCAACATTCAGTTTCATCATTTTTTGTGTATATTGATGTTCAGTTTATCACTTTCTGTTTGTTTATTTTGAATGCGTTAAGCTCTTTGTTGAATGGTACTGGTTAAGGGTTTTTCTTAAAATTCAGACATTTCCAGTCCCTGAAGAGCAAAACATACTTTTCTAAGACTTTTTGCAGCCCAGAAATGGTTCTCCAATGTTTCCAGACTTCCAAATCTATACGAACCCTGAACCGCACCACCCCTATAAATCACACGACACACACCTGGTCCTCCATGAGGGAGACAAGAGGGGAGACCACCAGAGCAATGCCTTGTGCCCGCTGGGCGTACAGGTACGCTGGCAGCTGGTAGCACAGGCTTTTCCCTCCACCTGTCGACAGGACCACCAATGTCGACTCACCTGCAAACGAAAAAAACACACACACACTGTTTCAGTTTCAAGAAGGTGTCAGAAGCATGTATAAATACAAACACACACACAGCCAGCATACAGAATATAGGTAACTGTTCTATGAAACTCAAATCTTTTTGTGTGTGTGAGTGTGTGTGAGTGAAATATGTAGTACTAGAGACAGAAACCATAAAAACCACTGAAGTGAAAAAGAAAAAGCCTGAAAAAAATTCTGCAGGGTAGTGGGGTGTTGGGGGTAGGCATGTTGGTTCCATTGTTGGGGTCATTATTGACTCACCTGCAAAATGAATAAATGAATACATAAATAATGAAACAGATAAACATTTTCGGTGACACTGCCATGCTCAAATATTCTACAAAAGGTATTTTTCCTTCCTTTTCTTCACACATAATGAGCACATTCCAGGCCATCTTCCACTATTCTATAATGGAACATTTTATCATTAATTTTTTTTTCTTTCCATACTCCAGACCAAACTCTACTATTCTTCCAGGGTAAATGTCTACTTTTTCTTCACATACAAAGGCCACATCCCAGGCCATACTCCACGATTCTATTCCTACTTTTTCTTTACACATAATGACCGTAGCTCAGTCCACATTCCACTATTCTGCAATGGTAATTTCCTACTTTATTTCCATATACTATTACCACTACTTAGGCTATACTCCATTTTCTACAACAGAACCTTTTCTACTCTTTCCTTGCATACAATGACCAAAGCACAGACCTGACCCCACTTTTCTATAGATGGAAATGTTCCTACTTCTTCATTACAATCAAAGACCACTATTCAAAAAAGGAACATTACATATGTTTCTTCCAAGAAAGGAAAAGATCCTACCTATTCTTCACACAGATAATCAAAACAATTTTTCCACACTTGTAAAAGAAAGTGCGCAAAAGTGTTGAAGATTGTTCTTTTTTTCCTTTAGATGAAATCAGCTGCAAAGCATGGACACAATTACCATTCAAGATGCGTGTAATGGTTTCCTTTTGGCCTTGTCGGAAGGAAGCGAATCCAAATTTGCTCAAACCTTTCAGCAGTTCTTCTTCTACATCTGTAACAAATAACAATACACAATAAAACATTACATAAAAAAAGCGAAAACTAGTCTCCATTTAAAAAACAACAACTTTGTAATAACAAAATAAATACAGCAAGCTGCAAATAACAGCAGCACATTGCATTCCATACATGTTATCTTTACCTGCAAAGTAAGCAATAGCATCTTTCAATACAGTATGATCAATAACATTTTTCAATATCGCACACAATTGAGAAACTTCATGCTCCCCATTGCTTGTAGAGTCTGATTTTGTTAGTCAAGCAATTCATTAATCTATAACTTCAATTCATATTGTTAATTGTTGTCCATATCTGTCCATGCATAATTTTTATCAGATTTGCCACCAGCACCACCACTGCATCATTTTTCTTCTTTTTCTTCCTTGTGCAATATAGCAAGAATATATATTTACGTTAAAAAAAAAATTCAGATTCAAGCTCCCTAGGTAAACCAGCATACATAATTTGTTTTGTCATATTTTCCACCTGCTGAAAGGTGTCAAATGCGTTTGTCCTTCAAAAAAAAAAAAAAAAAGAACTTAAGCACACTAATGTAAGGGAAGAAACTCATGAAGTACAATTTTTTCATTGTCCATCACGTGCATGAATTCCCTTCACCTCAAACTGGTTCAAACCACTGTGTGGAACAAAAGGCCTGACACATGGCCACACATACTTCAGGCACAGAATCTGATGCTCACAAAAATAATTATTAAAACTTTTTTTTTTGGATCAGGTCACAAGACAACATTGTATATCATATATTTCACCCCATTATAATCAGGTCACAAGACAACATTGTATATCATATATTTCACCCCATTATAATCAGGTCACAAGACAACATTGTATATCATATATTTCACCCCATTACAATCAGGTCACAAGACAACATTGTATATCATATATTTCACCCCATTATACTTAATTATCTTTATTGACAAGAAAACATGAATGATCTGCCCAAAGGTGGAATAAACAGGTTGACACAATTCAGTAAAATGGGTAAAAAGCATTCTCAAAAAAAGAAAATGGGCAGTGTAAAGAGAATCTTTAAGTAAATAAATAAATAAATGAATATATAAATAAATGAATGAATGAATGAACAGATAAATAAATATCTATGAATCTAGCTAGCTATCTGTCTCTCAGTCTAGCTGGTAGTCAGTCAGTCTGTCAGTGTGTCTGTCTGTCTATCCAGAAGTATTCAAGGACCTGTCATTAGACAGAGCATCAGACAGGTTGTGGAAATAATAATAATAATAATAATAATAGTGATATTGATGAAGCATTTCTACATTATGCAGTCATCATGTTGTATCATGTGCCTTCACGCATGCATACAAACACAGCAGCCAACAGATTACTATGATAAGGATTGACAACAACAAAGATAACAATAATGACAAAGCATTTCTACAGTATACAGTCATTCTTTTGTATAGTATTGTATTGCATTGCATTGCACTACATTGCTTTGCATTGTATTGTGTTGTATTGTATTCTATTGTCACAACATGTATTGTATTGTATTGCATTGCATTACATTGCACTGCACTGCTTTGCATTGTATTGTGTTGTGTTGTATTGTATTGTATTCTATTGTCACATTAATTGCATTGTATTGTATTGTATTGTATTGTCACAACAAGGTCTTGTAGTGGGGGAGAAAATACTGGTGAGTGTGGAATCCGATCCAGTGCACTCAGAAATTCTCTCACTTCCTAGGATGTCTTACCACAAGGCCAACACTCCAGTCGTGCACACACACACACACACACACACACACACGAATTCTGACCTGTGACCGTCTGGCTGAAGGGGGCTACAGGTGTGTGCTGACTCTCCGGCTCATACCTGTCTCGTACAATCATGGCCTCCACCTCCAGTTCTTCATCAGCTCCAAAGGCCAGGTCTGGCATTCCTACAGGAATCATCATCATCACACCACCATTAGCATCATTATCATTGATACTTATATTGCACCTATCTTCGGTCACTGACCAAATTAAACTCTTTTCTTCATTTGCACAACAGGCTGCCTGCCTGGGTAGAGCTGACATGACTGACAGCTGCCTTCAGGTGCTCATCATTTTGTCCTGTATCATTGAGTCAGGCTTCAGTCATGTGCACACACACACACACACACACACCAACACACACACACACACACACACACACACACAACATGCTGCATTGTTAAGATTATAGAAGACTATTCTGAATCAAACAATTAATGAAAATGTAAATGTAAAGAAAACAGCATTAAAAGAGGAGGAAAGCTGGGCCCACCCTCTGCCTTGGCACCCTGAGCCATGAGGGCTGCTGAACGCAAAGAGGGGAAGGCGTGTTCATCCACTGGAGCAATGTCTCCATCCATCATGTGCCGAGCCTCCACTCTGCCCCCTGCAATGCACCATGGAAACAAGATATTACTGCGAGATACTAAACACCAGATACAGTGGTCACACCACCAATGAACAAGTGAGCCAAAGCATCAAGCAGCACATATCAAGATCTGCCGACATCAGACCAGTTAAAGAAAGCTACACTGGTATGGCCATGATCCAATGGCCTTGCTAAAACTGTCCTCCAAAGGACAGACACAACAGCTGAGTGGATAAAGCGTTTGACTTCCAATCTCAGGGTCCCGGGTTCAAATCTTGTTAACGGCGCCTGGTGGGTAAAGGGTGGAGATTTTTCCAATCTCCTAGGTCAGCATATGAGCAGACCTGCTAATGCCTGAACTCCCTTCATGTGTATACACATGCAGAAGATCAAATACGCACGTTAAAGATCCTGTAATCCATGTCAGGGTTCGGTGGGTTATGGAAACAAGAACATACCCAGCATGCACACCCCCAAAAGAGGAGTATGGCTGCTTACGTGGCAGGGTAAAAACGGTCATGTACATAAAAGCCCACTCATGTACATAATTATGAGTGAACGTGGGAGTTGCAGCCCGTGAACGAAGAAGAAGAAAAGGAGTCCTCCAGAGAACTGTTGAGTGAGGAAGATGGAAGGGAAAACAGTGAAACTTTACCACACATCATCAAGCTATATTTTTGTTGCTCACACATCTACAGTATGTCTTGACATTCCTTTCTCAAATAAAATTTGGCTTTTTAAACCAAAATATTATGATTATAATAACAATGTTAATAATAATGAATCAATAATTTGCATATGTATAGTACCTACCCTGCTGCTCTAAACATAATTAACATAACATGTAAGAATAGGACACAGTATTATAATAAACAATGTTATAATACAAACCAGCTAAGACTACTTTTTCAAAAATCTGTAACATCAATCACAGCTTTCACAACTCTCCCACCTCAACTCTACCTCCCACATACACACTGACAAAAAAGCGCAAAGATGGGCTGGGGGAGATGGCTTGATGGTTTAAAATATTGTTTGAGCAAATATGTTTTAAGATTTGAAAGATTTAATAGTGGCATTGTGCCTGATATTTTGTGGTAGAGATTTCTAAAACTGTATGCAACCCATGTGCATGTGTCAGATGGAGAATGCAGACCAGGAAAGGGTGAGCTGTAAATCTTTACTTGGTCAGAAATGTAAAAGGGTGCAGAACTTGTAAATAAAATGAAACACAGACATGCTATTTTGTACTTTACTCTCTCAGACACTGGAAGCCAGTGTAATTTATAGAGAACATACCCATACCTGGACACTTGCTGGCCCAATGACCTGACTGCCCACACTTGAAGCATTTATTGCCGTAGCTCTTGCTGCGAGCTGCCATCTTCTGCTTCCACTGCTTGCGTTTCCACTGGCCACCCGTCATGCGAGAACCCTTCCGCACAAACTTTTTGGCTTTCATGTTCAGGCGGACAAAGTTCTCTGTCTTCCGAGCAGCTGAAAGGGTCGTAGGTCTGAAGAAAGTACAGTTTTTCTTTTCAGTGAACTGAATGATTGATAAAGGTACTTACCTAGTGCCTATTGCTGGTCAGAGACCAAACTTTTAAGCATGTTACAAAGTCATTTGCACAACAGGCTGTCTTCAAGTGCTCATCATTCGTTTCCTTTATCATTCAGTCAGACTTCACTCATGCAAAAACACAGAGTAAACACACACACACACACACACACATGCTTGTGTGCACGCACACACACACACTTGTGTGCATGCACACACACATGCATGTGCGCGCACACACACACACATACACACGTTAAAGGCTTTCTCAGAAAAAAAAGGTGAATGCACAAGGCAGAAAATAAGAAAGGAGATGACAAAAAAACAACAACAAAAAAACAGGAAAATACCAGAGCTCTACTGAATGAACAAAAACATGTGGTGTCATACCCTGCAACCCTTCTCTTTTTGGCAGGCTGCACTGCAGTCACTGGTTCTTGTTCAGAAGGATCCACTTCTTGATTCTCCATCTGGAAAAGACTCGACAGACTGATCCATTGATATGGATACTTATGTAGCACCTATCACTGGTCAGAAGTGCTTTTCAAACATGGAGTCATTCGCACAACAGTCTGCCTTCCTGGGCAGAGCCAACTGAGAGCTGCTTCTAGGCACTTATCATTCATTTCCTATGTCATTGTCACAATTCAGTCACACACACACACTCATGCCAACACTCACACATGCGCAAGTAGACACACACACACACACACACCACCAACACACACGCATGCGCACGCAAGCATACATACCTGCATGCGAACACACACACACACACATGCACCCATGCATGCACGCACATACACACACACAGTGTGGATTTTACAACAAAATTTTGCCTGGGACAACTCTCTCGTCACTAAGTGCATGCTATACACAAGACCTGTTTATTGTCTTTTCTAAATGACTAGCATCAAGACCACAGCTCGTGATCTAGTGGGGGAGTAAAACATTCTGGCAAGTGTGGAATTTGATCAAGTACGCTCAGATTCTCTTGCTTGCCAGCAGACACATTACCATGATGCACCATTCAACCAGATTTACAGCAGACCATCCTATTCCCTTCATTCTTTTGATCACAAATCAATGAAAGGCAAATCAATGAGGTGTACTGCAAGATTTTGCTTTGGGCTGTGTGTGTGTATATATATATATATATATATATATATATATATATATATATATACACACACACACACACATATATGTGTGTGTATATTGATATAATTTTATATATATAATATATATATATCTTTTGAGAAGAAAGAGAGAGAGAGAGAGAGAGAGAGAGAGAGAGAGAGAGAGAGAGAGAGAGAGAGAATTTCATTATATTGCTCAGTAACAAATACCCTAGTAATCAACCTTTTGTCAGCAGAAAAGATTTCTCTGTGTGCTCATTTGACTGCTTTTGCTGCCACTTGTATCATTCTGTGTAATCTTCATAAACAGATATATGATAAGAGTTTTACACTGAAATCTACTAATCTGACATTACCAGTGCTACCGGTTTAAGAACTGAAAAGACTGATTTCTCCTTTTTGTCTTTTTACCCCTTTTTTCTGTCTATAATGAAATTAACAAGTACATACCCCATGATCCACGATGCCATCTTCATCAAACTGTGGTCTTTGTCGTTTTGGAGCACTGGCCCTTTGTTTTCTTTTTGTTTTCAGATGTCCATCATTCTGACAACTGCTTTCCACCTCTGCTTCTTTCTGTGGTGGCTGAAACGACTGGGTCAGGTTGTGGGAAGTTGCCCCATCCCCAAGACTACTGTCATGGGCTCTATCATCTGAAAACGTGTAAATTTCAGACGTGGACTGTTGGCTGACACCAGTGGTGGTCTCCTCACTGTAGTCTGGCTGAGAAATTTGGTGAGACTTTTTTCCTTTTCCTTTGGCTGTCTGGGATTCTGCCCTTTTTCCTTTTGCTGTTTGACGTTTGGTACGACCTTTGATTGCATCACCGATGGGTGGAATGTCCATCTCCGTGCTCTGAGTGTTGATGCTGCTGTCTTCTTGTGCATGTGAATGCCAGCGGGTTTGTGTGTGGTGAAGGTTTCCTCTGGTTCTTGGTGTTGATACACTTTTGTTTTCATGTCGTTTCAATTCATCTGCTGAAAAATCTGACTGTGATTTAACCTTCTTCCTGTTGCAGAACCCATCACTTTCTTGCAGATCATTGCCAAGTATGCTGGTATCTAAAATGGCCCCATCAAAAGTTTGACTAAAACCATCTAAATCTGAATTGTCAACCATGGTTCTTGAGTTGACTAGATCAGGATTCCCAGTCACCAGAAACTGTCTCCCTGTCCTCCCTGACAGAACAAACTTCTTAGAAATATCAATTTCATCACTGCTGCCACGTTTCTTGCCAGTGGAGAGCCTGACTGCCCTCTCAAACATCTTCCCCTTCACTCGCAATTCATCCTCATCTGATGCAGTGGAACTGCTTGGTGTTTTTTCTTGTATGCGTGAACGGGACACTGAGGTGGCAGCGTTGTCTTCAACAAGCTGTTCAGATGCTTCTGGGTTCATTGTTGGTATCTCCAAGCTCTTCATTCTTGCAAATGAAGATTTCTGGAAAAACAACACATGTACCTCAGACATTACTGAAGCCCAATCGCAAGAGAATGCAAATAAACATGATGATTTTCTGAAGCCCAATCACATGAAAAAATAAATAAACATTGTTAATATTAATCCATTCACATATTTTTCATATTTCAGAACACAAGAGTTATGATTCTCTCTCTCTCTCAATCTGTATTTCTTTCTCTCTTATTCTTTCAATCACCCTCTCTTTCCCACCTTTTTTGGTGCTAATGCAGTGGTTGCTGCACACTTGGCAAACAGCTTGTCACCCAGTTTATTCAGTAAACTGTTTCCCTGTTTGGAATTACTACAGCTGACTCCACTCATGGTGGGTGATGTGCCCTTGGCAGGTTTCTTGTTGAATTCTGGTCCCCACACTGACGCCTGAGAACATTCCATTTCCTGTTCCGGTTTCTGGCGTGGGGGTGACCGGAAGTCAGCATTTTCTTTTTCCTTTCTGTTTTCTTGTTTGCTAGGATCCTGTACAGAGGGAATTTTAGGATGAGTATGTGTCACAGAGACCCAAGCTTTGACACACAACCGACATACCTAGAGGAATTTGGTGAACAGTTCTTCTGAGGAGCACCCCATGACTCTTCCGTTGAGGGAAGAAGAGAACATATCACTGCTCTACAGCTTTAATCTCTTGAATGCTAAACCTTGGTGAAATGAGATCAGTGTGTCATTAGTTTCACATGCAATTACAACTTTTTGTGTACTTATCAATGTAACTCATTTTGATGATCAAACGTAACGCAATCCCAAGAGGAAGAAGTCCAAATACAGGTGCAGTGGGGGTGGGGGGGTCGGGGGAAGCAAGGGTGTGAATATTTAAGTGATGGGTCACTATATACATGCAACCAACGCTGCACCAGAAACACCACCCAGAGCACAACTCCATAGTCTCCTAAGACTGAAAGATGCCTCCTCTCTCTCTCTTTCTCTATCTCTGTGTGTGTGTGTGTGTGTGTGTGTGTGTGTGTGTGTGTGTGTGTGTGTGTATGATAGTCAGTCGTGTCCGACTATGACCATCAGAACAGCAGAGGAGGCAACTGCTGTTCCGACTATTTGGGCTAGAATTTGATTATAGTGGAGAGTGTCTTGCCCAAGTTACATCCCTACTCTCTCGGCCAAGAGGGTTTTAGGACAGTCGGCGTTGGGATGGTTCCCAAAGGCCAACTAGCCCACAAGGCTGCAGCACTAAGAGCCAGTGCAATTTTGCCTCCTAGTTTGAGAGTCACAGTCCTTCACAAAAGACTAAGATGTAAATGATTTCCCATTGACTGGAGAAACCATTGATAATACAGCTCTCACTTTGCTGTTGGTCCAAATGTAAACTTATGTCAATCTGTGATATAAGCCGAGTGTTGGGCCTTATATATATATATATATATGTATATATATATATATATATATATACAGTCATTCATTTATTTATTCATCTGTATTGATGCAGATACATATATGTGGAATTTGATTCAAGTCTGCTTGACTGTCGTTTCTATTCTACTGTCTAAGTGCCATTTTTCAGTCTATATTAAATTTTAAACTTACCAAAAGACACGGTAAACATTGCTGTTAGCCAAAACACAAACTGATTGCTAAATGTTGGCAAAAACAAAAAAGGAAACAGCAGAAATGGCCCCAATGGAGTGATAACAATAGAATAGAATAGAATACGTCTTTATTACCAAGTGTACCAGGGTCACAAGGAATATTGGGGGTGATAATACATAACAAGATACGAACATAAATCGAAAATCATACATAAACACAGATACAGTAGAAATAAGACACATACAAGTACATATCAATATAAAAACTTGTGCATACTCACGCATGCACGCACTGCACACACACACACACATGCACGCACACACACACACACACACACACACACACACACACACACGTTTGAACAGAAGCTCCATATTACATGTGGATGGGGCTGATGACTAGATATTCAGGTAGATGGTTGTTGGTTGCACAATTCTATTTATCACACTGGATTTGTTCAAGCGACAGGGCATTGACTGCTTTGGTTTTCGTCCTTATACTTCTGTACCATCGACCAGAGGGGAGCATCTTGAAAATCCCAAAAGCTGGATGTGATTTGTCCTGGCTGATTGATTTTGCTTTTTTGAGTAGCCGCTTATAATATATGTCTTCTAGAGAAGGTAGATCAGCCCCGGTAATCTTGGTGGCAGTTTTTTATGATTCTGTTAAGGGCTGCAACTTCTGCCTTGGAAATGTTTCTGTACCAAACAGTAATAGCAAAGGTTAGCACACTTTCAATGACTGCTCGGTAGAAATCAACCATAATTTCTTTTTTAATTCCAAACTTTTTGAGGCGCCGAAGAAAGTACAGGCGCTGTTGTGCTTTCTTAACAATTTTTTCCGTATTTTTCTCCCATTTCAAATCGTTGGAAATGATCAGTCTGAGAAATTTAAAGTCGCTGATGATCTCTACTTGCTTATCTTCAATGACTAGTGGTAAGGGGTCAGATCTGGTCTTCCGGAAATCTAGAATTAATTCTTTGGTTTTTGATACGTTGAGTTCTAAGTTGTTTTGATCACATCAGCTGACAAGTTCATGTACTTCTTCCCTATATTTTGACTCATCACTGTTTGTAATCAGCCCTTCTAGAGTTGTATCATCGGCAAACTTGACCATGGTGTTACATTCATTTTGAGTTGCAAAGTCATGTGTGAATAGTGAGTACAACAGTGGGGATAGAACACATCCCTGTGGGGTGCCTATGTTGAGAATGCATGTGGAGGAAGTGAGGTCACCAACTTTAACAACCTGCAGTCTGCATCTTAGAAAATTTAGGATCCATGCACAAAATGATTCAGGCAGCAAGAGGTCTTTCAGTTTAAAATATAGTTTTGATGGCACCACTGTGTTGAACGCAGAGCTGTAATCAATGAAAAGGATCCTGGCATAGCTGTTAGGATTTTCAAGATGTCTGAGGACATGGTAGAGACCTATGCTAATGGCATCTTCAACTGATCTGTTAGCTCTATAGGCGAACTGAAAGGGATCAAAAGATGGAGGAATGCAGGTTTTTAGGAATTGTAGAATCAAGCGTTCAAATGTTTTCATTACAACTGATGTTAAGGCTATGGGACGATAATCATTAAGACAACTAGGCTGTACTTCTTTGGGAACAGGAATGATTGTTGATTTCTTAAAGTAGTGAGGCACCACACAAGACTGAAGGGACATGTTAAATATGTCAGTTAAGACACTACATAGTTGGACTGCACACTTCTCAAAAGGCCTGGTGAGATGTTGTCAGGGCCAGCGGCTTTTCTTATTTTCAGACGACTGAAGTGGCGTCTCACTTCATTCTCTTGGACTATGAAAGGGGAAGTGGGGGTGATTTTGGGTGCAGCCACGTCAGATGTAGACAATGGTTTGTCGAATATGGAGTAGAATGTGTTGAGTTTGTCTGGAAGAGTTCTGTCAGTGCTGTCGACTGTCTAGTGGGTCA
>NC_134884.1:10399809-10484809 GCF_041734735.1 Babylonia areolata
TAAATCAATTGGAAAAGAAAACATGAAATGACTTGCCTATAAAAATCAACGGGTCATTATCTTGACCATGATATGACCATTCTTGCCATCTACAATAGTCTTGCTCTGAATGAACAAGTAAATTCTTTTATTTCGTCTATCCTCAGCATCAACCAAAAATAACCAAAGTCAAGTTCATTCAGCTTAACCTTTGACACTGTATACCTTATCCTTAGGATCTAGACCATGTGATATACGTACCATGTCTTTTCATCGGCAACCTTCAATCTTCAATTTTCATCATTTTCAACCAATACATCCTAATGGGAAATGAAGATATACGGGATATCTTTTCGTCTATCTGTAAATTAAATCATTGGCGTTTATTGGTTAACCCTAGAAATGTTTTAAATGCAAGCAAATGAACATTTTCACAGCAAGCTGCAGTATTAGAAAGGTCCCTGATTTCCGCTCCTTTGTGTGCAATAGGGTGTGCATGTTTACTTTCAAATGAAGTGATTTTGCAGTTCGAGATAAATTGTTTAAATGTGTTTGTAAGCCAATTAGTTTCAGACACTAACAAAACATCATCAGTAGGGAGAATTGTGCACCGTGTTTTTGTTATTTGTTTTTTTATGATTTCTGAGGTTAGTTCGTTGTTATTGATTATAAATACATGGAGACATAGATACATACATACATACATACATGCATAGAGAGTGATGTATATGTACACACACTGAGAGAGAGAGAGAGAGAGAGAGAGAGAGAGAGAGAGAGAGAGAGAGAGAGAGAGAGAGAGAGAGAGAGAGAGAAAGAGAGAGAAAAAGACAGAGATAGGGACAGAGAGAGAAAGCGAGCTGACGCACACAGGTACGTATGCAATTAAAAAATATAATCTACTGACGGCAGATCATGTGTGCTGAGAAATTTCCAGTGCATCAACATGGGATTCCAGCCATTTTAATAACGCCATCTCATTTGACTTTCTTCGTTTCTCTGCCAATGTGTTGAACGTGTACAGAAAAGGATTGATGGCGGAGTTAAGAGGTAAAATGAATATGGCTATGGCTACATTCACTTCTCCTGAAATGGGAGTACGAGCAAGTGCCAAAATGCCACACATTCCAATTGGAAACCAGCACATGAAATCTGTTACTGCAACAGTGATCAAACGGCGAGCTATGACCATGTCACGTGACACTTTTTGATTATTGGTTTTCAAGGCATTGCTTTGTACTGACCAATAGATAAAGGCTTGACCAGCAGAGATGAATATAAACAATATAAAATTAAAGACAATCATCACGCCAAAGGAATACATTTTCCCTTTAAAATAATGTCTTGTAACTGGCAAAGGGATACAAATACCTGTCTGGCTATAAAACTCCCAGTGTGATGTCACTGGAAGTAAAGGCAACAAGGCTAAAGTCCACCCTACCATCCATGTCAACAAGCAGGCCATTGCTGCTGATGTTCTCTTGAATCGTATGGTGCTGAATGGAAAACAAAGGACGACAAAACGATCCAGTGTTATCAGCCAGATGATCAGAGCTGATACTTCACTGGATAACAAAGATAAAACTCCAGCGACCTTACAGGTCACACTGTTTGTCCATTTATCATCATAATAGAGATACTTGCCACGAAACTGTTCATCAGCTGCTCCGATAATAACAATGTAAACACCCATGAAGAAGTCAGCCACGGTAAGATTGGTGACAAATACATTGAATCCACTCGAAGACGACGTGCTCCTAGCAAACAAACGTGCACAGAAGCAGAATATATTACCGGTAAGTGACAGACACGTGATGAGCCACAGAAATCCTCGGTATGTCCATGATTGTAATAAATCTTCACAAGAAGAAACTTCATCTTTTGGAGCATTACAGGATGTATCGTATAAATCAATAAAGTTATGGGGCAGAATGTCAGTACAACAAAGTTTATAGTTATCTGAAGATATGACCCGGAGATGTGTAAGGTCTTTGAATATATCAGATGGAAAGGTTTTTAATGGGCTACCTTTCATATACAGATGAGTTAACTGTGGTGTGAAATGGAACCCACTATAGCTGATTGCGTGAATGCACGTTAAAGTTAAATCCAGCTTCGATAAACTTGGAAATAACGACAGAGATTCACCATTAAACACTGTTAACAATATGTAGGACAAGTCTAACTCTGTGAGTGCACTTAACTGAATAGGAGATGAAAGATCAGTGTGGAGTGAGGTGAGAGGGTTGCTAGACAGGGACAACTTTTGTAGATTTTCTAATCCAAGAAAAGAAGTCATGTTTACATGCTGAAGTTGGTTGCCAGTAAGATTCAAAACCTTCAAATTCAACAGCTTCACACTTCGTAAGATGGTCACTGAACAATGGGCAAGAATGAGATAAATCAGGTAGTTGTTCTTGCTCACATCTGAAAGTGTCATACCCGAGCCAGTGGCATCCAAGTAACGCAGCTGAGAAAAGACTGCTGCATAGAAAGGCCGATGACACAGAAATGTGTAACCTTGACACAGGCATCCTACAGGACATGTCACTTCACAAAATAATTCATCATCATACATTGGGCAGTGAGGCCAGCCATCACAAATGTAGTCAGGGTGCACACATGTAGCGGAAGATCTGCACTTGAAGAATCCTGGACATTTCATCTCTTCACATCCCTCTTCATCTTGGTGGCCAACACAGTCATGCATTCCATTGCATCGTGTGTAGACAGGAAAACAGTCATTGATCTGTCCAGGACAACGATAGTGACTGTCAGGACAGGAGTCGTTAGAATTCATTGGTGTTGAGGTGAACTTGATTACGCCATCGAAATCGAAAAGAGCTGGAGGTGGAACAGATTCCAAGTAGGTGTTTCGGATTTTATCACAGTGTGTTTCATCAGATTCATCCTGACAGTGGAACATTCCATCACACACTCTGTTAAAAGTTAGACACTGACCATTGGTGCATGTGAATTGTTTGACACAAAAAGGATGATGACAAGAGATTTCATCACTTTTATCCTGACAATCTATTACGAAGTTGCATACTAGGGTATATGAAAGAATGACGGCGTCATCCCTGCAGATGTATTTTGGGAGTAAGTTAATCGTATATGTTTTATTGAAAATGTTTGCCACTGAGAATCGGTCAGAAAGATGTGACTTGTTACTTTGGTCACACACGTCATAGTGAGTGGAGCCAGACAAAAGAAATGCGTATGTCACATGACCATCATTGCACCTCTTATATTCCTGTCCTGCAAGTAACGCAAATTGTTCATTGTTCATGAAAATTTCATTTGAATAGTTCTTTTTTGTCTTGTTTTTCATAAATCCACACAATACTTGGTAGTGTTTTTGACTGAACTTTGGTTCACATGAAGAAATTTGAAGTTTCAGTTCAAACGTTATACGATCATGTATGACACATCCCTTCTTAATTGTAATCATATTATGAACCCCATACATAATATGATGATGGACATTTATTTTTGCGGAAACTGCACTATGTCTGTACATCCGAGGTAATGATTTATCATTAACATACAGACCAACCACATACTCAATTTCAAAGAAAAAGTCATGCCAAACCCCTGTTAGATTGTTATACGCTTCAAGCCAGTCGACTACACACTTGGGCATAATCAGTGTGGCCCCGAAAAAATTACAGTACTCATCTCCCACTCTGTTGAGATCGGCTGCATTCCTGTTGAATTCTGCAAGGCCTGATATCTTTTTGTAGCAACCGCCACACATGTCCACCCAACCCTGGCAGTCCGGACTGCTGAAGGGACAGTCTCCCGTTTCATCCCGCCCATCTCCACACTCTGTCTTCATGTTACATGCCAGGTGGTGCTGAAAACTGGAATAGTGATCCACTGAACAGTTCCACAAACCACTGGACAACTTTTGAGGTGTTTTATTGACAGGGAAGAAAGAAAAATGCAATTCAAATAAAGGCGAAGGGCAGGTGTCAGCCGGGTAAGGACACCCCATAATTTTAACTTGGAACTTAGAAACGTTATACACATTCGTAGAATAAAATTTCTCATATGTTGAATAAAACATCCGAACTTTGTCTTCTAAACGGTCAGTTGTACTAGGCGTTTTAGGATGAAAATATAAGTATGCATAAATTCTACTTTTTAATATTTGTTTATAAGTAACCATGACCATGTTTTTGAAAGGAACATTTACACTTTCGAACGGAGGGTTAGTCCCAATAGTCACAGTTCTGTTCAAGGTAATATATCCAGACGATAATGACGTCATCCTTGTAGTCAAATCTGTTGTTTCGTTTTAAATATTTCATCCATGAAAAACAAAACAAGATGTGATAATCAGAAAGACAAATGATATATCAACATTTAAGCATGGCACATTTCAATCAAGCTAGCAGCAAAGTTTAATTAACCAACCAACCCACCAAATAATCTACAGCCAACCAAACAAGCCATAACAGAGAAGCGGAACTGACCAGAAATGGAGAGATTTAACTCCATCGGGTACCCAGTTAACCCATGACAACCGAATGCACAGGGAAACCTGCACACCATACCCTTGTAGACAAAAGTCATGGTGAGTTCAAAATAAAATTTGTTCACATTCACTCCACACAGGCAGGTGTCAAAAGCTACACTGCTACATTCCCAACCCCATCCCCGCTTACAGCTGTTATTTCCCAGGAATCCTTTTCAAATGTTGCTCGTGTTACTGCTTTCCTTCATAAGCTGACAGACAAAAAATATTTTAAGCATCACATCCTCTACTGTATGCCTGTAATATTGATTAGTCCACCTAATAGAAATTTCAGACTGTTGTTTTATATGATGATTTGGTCAATCAAAAGCGAACAAAATATGTTTGGAGATTAAAGCACTTATGATTATAAACCACAGCACTTCACCAGTCAGCGTTCGCCAGCCTGTAAATGCTTGGGTCATATTACAGCAGAACTAACAAATCATGTTGGACACACTTTGACCTCCCTTGCATGCTTTTGGATCCCCAATCATAAATCGCAGAGATAGTTTTGTATTATATTTTTTTCATTAATTACTATATTTCGTTTCAGCAGTATATATCGTTTTCTTTTTATTCTTATCATGAGACAATGAACCGAGGTCCCGAGTGCAGCATGCACTTAACGCACGTAAAAGAACCCACGGCAACAAACGGGTTGTCCCAAGCTAAATTGTGTAGAAACATCCACTTCGCTAGGAAAACAAATAAAACTGCAGGCAGAAAAAAAACACAAAAAGCATGGGTGGCGCTCTCAGTGTAGCGACGCGCTCTCCCTGGGGACAGCAGCCAGAAATTCACACAGAGGAATATGTGACAAAAATGAGTAATACAATACAATACAATACAATACAATACAATACATCATATCACCTTTAACAGGAAGTTTAGGAAGTAATAGGATTGTAATTTTTCTCCTGCCATTTTTGAGAACGTCACTTTGTCACATCTAGTATCTCTAGATCACTTGCCATGAGAAATATTTCAGTGTCATTGCCGCCATATCCGATGAGTCCACAAAGGACGAAAACTGCAGTCACATCAGGCACACATGTCGTTCACAGCCATATCAGGCATACAACTGGTTCTCTCCCTCAGAGAAAAAGTAATCTCCAGTTGCTGTGTTTGAAAGGTTATAGTTCTCCACTGTTCTGTTTTTAAAATGCCTTTCATAAAGACATTTATTATATCAATCAGCATTTGATATCCTCAACTACGATGAATACAGTGACTGAGGAACTGAAGTTGGTCACTTGACTTTAAGTTTGACACCTCAGGTCATCCGTAGCGTGGACATTAATTACAATGATTGCTAGATTTGTTTTCCCATGTCCACGCGGAAACACGTCAACATAACCGTCACACGAAATAGAAAAGAGACGAAGAAGGGGGAATGGTCAGAGTATCATCTTCCTAAAAGAGGGGGCCTTGGTCAGAATTTGTGTACTGGTGTACAGAAGAACAGGCACGGAACTGCTAGCACAGAGCAGTTGAGCATGTTGAAACAGTCATAATTGTATCTGATCCTATTTTGTCCACTGTACATGCACACACACACGCGTGTGCGTGGACACTGGCATGCTTATACATGCATACACACACGAACATGCATGCATGCATGCCCAGTGTACACAAATGGGCCTGTGGTGTTTATTGTCATGAAGGGATAATGAACTATTCTGCTACACCTTAAAACAAAAACATCTCTGGTTGCTGGTTGTATTCAAGCATAGTGCACGCGCACGTTTAAATATAATATACACATGGTAACATGTAAAAATCTTATCCCTTGAGGAAGGAAGGAAATCGTTCCGAAAATTTAGAATTTGTGACAGATTGATGTGTTTGTTTTTCTTTTTCTTCTCTCTCTGTCTCTCTCTCTCTCTTTCAGATCCTCAATGACTGTGAACTTGAGCAAGACCAAGAAATTTGTTTTCAGAAAAAGAGGGTTTCTTGGGGAAGCTGAGCAATGGTGGTATGGAAACAACAGAATAGTGTTGGTCAATAGCTAGAAATATATATATATATGTGTGTGTGTGTGTGTGTGTGTGTGTGTGTGTGTGTTCTGTATGATATTCAATTCCTAATATTTTTATCAAGTATTTTATTATTTGATTTTTTTTTTGCCGTTAACAACTCTCCCGTTGTGATGAAAATCACATACAAAATGCGTAAGGAAAGTGCAGACAGTGGTGAAATGGAAAGGAGAGCACAAATACTAAACCTTTCAATGAGGACAACTAGCGCTATGTTGAATCCTTCTCATGGACATGATCCGTACTGCCTGACGTTATTCTAGCTTCATCTCTTCAGTAAGATGTGTCGGAAATGGCAGATAGTAAATACATATGATACGTAAAAAAAACAGCACTCACTTATGCTCCAAATCTTCATTTTGATATAATTCTGACCCAGTTTATGCTCGACTTCAAAGAAAAAGCGGGTATTCAGTGATTCAATATAATTTATGATTCAATTTTGGTTCTCGAAGGGAATTATACACTCAAAGGAACGAAAGACATGATAAGATGGGGAAAAAAATAATGTTATTTATGTAGCACTGAATCTTTTGCATAGACAAATCAAAGCACTTTCGCACCAGTCATTCACACGCACGCATAACTCTAAAACTGGAGAAACTGAAGACAAGGAAGAGGCAGGAAAGGGAGGCTATCTGGGGAAGAGGTGGGTTTTAAGGCCAGACTTATAAGAGCTGAGTGCGGAGACCTGACGAAGCGAAAGAGGAAGTTCATTCCAGTTGCAAGGTCCAGAGACAGAGAAAGAACGGCGGTCAACAGTTGAATGTTTGAATCTCGGTATGCGTAAACAGAGTGGATCCGAAGCCAGTCGTAGAGGGCGAGATGGAGTGTAGAGGTGAAGGCAGCCAAAGAGATAGCAAGGGGCAGATTTGTGAATACATTTATAACATAGAGTGCTGATCTTGTACTTTATTTTGTGTGAGACAGGAGCCAATGGAGATGTTGCAAAAGAGGAGTGATATGCTCAGATGTTTTCTTTCTGAGGACGAGTCGGGCAGCAGAGTTTTGTATGCGCTGAAGGGACTGAATGGATGAATAAGGCAAACGAGACAATAGAGAATTACGGTTGTCAAGGCGAGAGAGAATAAGAGAAACGGCAAATCTAGATGTGTCGGTGGACAGATATTTCTGAATGGAACTGATGCGCCGCAATTGACAGTAGCAGGATTGATGTGTCTGACTGATAAATGTTTGCATGGACAGTGTGTTGTCAAGGACAAAGCCGAGGTTCCTGACTGAACTGGAAAGTGGGATGGATGTTCTGCCAAGTTTGATTGCGATAGTTGTAATGGAAGAGAGTTTTTGTTTATTTCCTCTGATCATTGCTTCGGTTTTATCCGCGTTCAATTGTAACTTAGTTAGAGCCATCTAGTTTTGAATGTCCAGGAAGCAGTCGGATGTTTTTTGCAAGAGCGACGACAGTTTTTCAGGGGTATCACTCTTCTGGAGTTGAGTGTCATCAGCAAAGAATGATGACTGACATTATGGCGGTTGATAATTTCAGCGAAAGGAGCAGTGTACAGTGTGAAGAGCACTGGGCCTAAAACAGATCCATGTGGGACTCCATGTTCCATTTTAACGAAATCAGATTGGAAATTATCAACAATGACAGACTGAAATCGATCAGTGAGATAAGATTTGAACCAGCTGAGAACAGTGCCGTTGATACCAAGTGTAAACTGAAGACAGGAAAGAAGGATTGAATGATCTATCGTGTCAATGGCGGCTGACAAGTCGAGAAGAGTCATTCATCATTCATTATGCCCATCGCTCCCGGTGGAGCATAGGCCATCGACGACCCCTCGCCATCGCACTCTGTTCTGGGCTGTTCTGGCCATTCCAGTCCAGTTTGTCCCTTGCTGCTTCAGCTCTGCCTCGGTGTCTCGCCTCCAACTGTTGCGAGGCCGGCCTCTTTTCCTCTTTCCCTCCGGGTTCCAGGTCAGGGCTTGGCGTGTGATGCTGGACGCTGGCTTCCTGAGAGTGTGTCCGATCCAGCCCCACTTCCTCCGCAGTATCTGCTTGGCCACTGGTTCCTGTCCCGCTCGCTCCCACAGATCATCGTTTCGGATCTTCTCCTGCCATCGGATTTTGTAGATGTGCCTCAGACAGGTGTTGAAGAATGTCTGAATCTTCTGCTGCATCGTCTGTGTTGTCCGCCATGTCTCGCATCCGTAGAGCAGAATTGACTTCACATTGGAGTTGAAGATACGGAGTTTGGTTTTCATACCGATTGCTCCAGAAACCCAGATGTTCTTGAGCATGATGAAAGCTGTTTTTGCCTTGCCGATTCTGGCTGTGACGTCTCGGTCCGTGCCTCCCTGTCGGTCAACCACGCTTCCCAAGTAGACAAAAGACTCCATCTCCCTAATGGGCTCTCCACTGACTGTGACATGTTTTGGCAGTGGTGTTGATCTTCATCAGCTCGGTCTTCTTCTTGTTGATCTTGAGCCCTGTCCTGGCTGACGTGGTCTCCAGGCGAGTGGTCGTGTCCTGCATCTGGCTGTGGTTGTGTGACAGGAGCGCCAGGTCGTCAGCGAAGTCGAGGTCGTCCAGCTGTGTCCAGAGTGTCCACTGCATACCGTTGTTCCTGCCTGTTGTGTTTGTATTTGTATTTCTTTTTATCACAACAGATTTCTCTGTGTGAAATTCGGGCTGCTCTCCCCAGGGAGAGCGCGTCGGTATACTACAGCGCCACCCCCTTTTTTTTTTTCCTGCGTGCAGTTTTATTTGTTTTTCCTATCGAAGTGGATTTTTCTACAGAATTTTGCCAGGAACAACCCTTTTGTTGCCGTGGGTTCTTTTACGTGCGCTAAGTGCATGCTGCACACGGGACCTCGGTTTATCGTCTCATCCGAATGACTAGCGTCCAGACCACCACTCAAGGTCTAGTGGAGGGGGAGAAAATATCGGCGGCTGAGCCGTGATTCGAACCAGCGTTCTCAGATTCTCTCTCGCTTCCTAGGCGGACGCGTTACCTCTAGGCCATCACTCCACTATGGTCTTCATGATCCAGTCGATGACCAGGAGTAAGAGGAACGGTGACAGCAGGCACCCATGACGAACTCCGGTCTTTACCTCGAAACTTTCGGACAGCTGGCCTGCGTGGGCAATCCTGCAGCTCATGTCCTGGTACGTGCACCGGATGAGGGAGATGATCTTCTCTGGGACTCCGTAGTACCTCAGCAGCTTCCACAGCGTCTCTCTGTCGACACTGTCGAAGGCCTTCTCATAATCAATGAAGTTGATGTAGAGGGGGGAGTTCCACTCCAGCGACTGCTCCACGATGATGCGCAGGTTGGCGATCTGGTCGGCACAGGATTTGTTCCACCGGAAGCCTGCCTGCTGGTCTCGGAGCTTGGGATCGACGGCCTCTTTCATCCTTTCCAGTAGAACCCTGTTGAGAACCTTGCCTGGCGTTGACAGGAGCATGATCCCTCGGTAGTTGCTGCAGTCCCTGAGGTCTCCTTTCTTCGGCAGCTTGATGATGATTCCTTCTTTCCACTGGGCCGGTACCTCCTCCTTCTCCCAGATCTTGCTGAAGAGGCTGTATAGCATGTTGACAGCTGTTTCCATGTCTGCTTTCATGGCTTCTGCTTGTATCTCGTCCGGCCCTGCAGCCTTCCCATTTCTCAGAGTCACGATAGCATTCTTGATCTCTACCTTTGAGGGTTTGTCGCAGCTGATGGGCAGTTCTATCTCTGCAGGTGGAATGTCCGGTGGTGCGTCAGGGGCGGGGCGGTTCAGCAGCTCCCTGACGTGTTCTGCCCATCGTTTCAGCTGTTCCTCGGTTGTTGTCAGTGGGTTCCCGTTCTTATCCTTCACTGTCTGTCTGCTGGAACTTGCCCGCCAGCTTCTTGGTCACCAGGTACAGGTCTTTCAGGTTCCCCTGTCCGGTTGCTGCCTCTGGTTGACTGGCCAGGCATCTCAGTACTTAGCAGATGTGGTGTAGCATATATGGATTTGACCGAACGCAGTGACGCCTCCTTGAGCTACTGATACTGATACTGATACCCCTGTACTCTCGCCTGCATGCCATCGTGGAATGACGCAATCAGCTGGATTAGGCTCTCTGGGCAGCCGAACTTTATGAGGATCTTCCACAGACCACGGCAGTTCACCGTGTCGAAGGCCTTAGTCAAGTCTACAAAGACCATGTGGAGCTCTTGTTCTGCTCACGGCACTTCTCTTGCATCTGGCGTACCATGCCACATGATCCGCTGCCTGATCGGAAGACGCACTGTGTTGGAGACATGGTCATCCAGTCTGTTCAGTATGATGCAGGTGAAGATCTTGCCTGCGATGCAGAGGGGAGAGAGGTGGTTGTCGCAGGATGTTTTGTCTCCCTTCCGTTTGTAAATGTGGACAGTTGAAGCATCCTTGAAATCCTGGGGGACCTCACCTCTCTCCCAGATAGACTGGAACAGGGCGGTCAGCTTGTCTGTCAGCACCTCGCCTCCATACTTGTAGATGTCAGCCTGGATTCCATCCGCTCCTGGTGCTTTTCCTGACATTGTCAGCTTCAGGGCCTTCCGGGTCTCGGCCTTGGTGGGAGGGGCAGCTAGCGAGTCATTGACTGGTAGCTGTGGGAGGGCTGCAAGTACTTCGTCAGATACGGACGAGTCCCTGTTGAGGAGGGTGTTGAAGTGCTCTGCCCAGCGGGCAAGGATGTCTTTGTCTGTCAGGAGGGTGGTCTGGTCCGAGGCTCGGACAGGGGTTGATCCTGTGACTCTCGGCCCATGCACAACTCGGAGACCATCATGGAAGGTCTTCATGTCGTGAGCATCAGCAGCGGACTGAAGCTCTTCGGACTTTCTCTCCCACCAGGTGCTCTTCATCTCACGCAGCCTCTTCTGTACGAGTTGCTTGGTTTGCAACAACTGGTTCTCCTTCCTCTGGCAGTCTTTATCGGAAATGCGATCCTGATGCCGTATATGCAGCGTGTTCAGGAGCTTGGAGATTCCAGAGTCGTTCTCGTCAAACCAGTCTTTGTGGCTCCTCTGTACAAAGCCGAGTGTGTCAGCTGCTGCTGTGTACACAGCATCTCTAAAGGTGCTCCATACCTCTTCTACATAAGTCGATGCAGGAATTTCTTGGAGAGCTGCTTGGATTTGCTGCTGCAGCACGTCCTTGGTGATAGGGAGGTGGTGGATGTTCAGCTAGGGGGTTTCTGCTTGGCTGGTTGGAGCTTGCGTGCAAGTCTGATGTTCATCTTACTGCGTACCAGGCGATGGTCCGACCAACAGACTGCTCCTCTCATGCAGCGTGTAATGGAAACATCACCTCTGTCCCTCTGCCGGACAATCACATAGTCCAGCATGTGCCATTGCTTGGAGCGGGGGTGCATCCATGTGTTCTTGTACTTGTTCGCTTGTTGGAAGAGGGTGTTGATGATGGTCAGTCCATGCTGCGCGCAGAGCGAGAGCAAAAGCAGTCCGTTGGAGTTGCACTTGCCAGTGCCGTGCTGTCCTAGGACTTTTGGCCACGAGGAGAAGTCCACGCCGACGCGGGATTTGAAATCCCCAAGGATGATCGGCCTGTCCTTTCTGTCTACCGATGAAATGGTGCAGCTGAGCTCCTCGTAGAAAGCTTCTTTGATGTCATCAGGGTTGGTCATCGTCAGGGCATAGCAGCTGATGACTGTGGGGAAGCGATCCTTGGACAGCTTCAGACGCAGGGTCATCAGCCTATCGTTGTCAAGCTGTCATGCAAGTTTGGTTCGTATGGCAAAGCCCACGCCTGAGGTTCTTGGAATGCCATCTGGCTTCCCAATGCAGCAGAAGGTGTAGGCCCCTCCAACTCCCTCCATCTGGGTTTCACCGGCAAACCTGGTTTCGCTCAGGGCTGCTATGTCCACCTGGTAGCAATCAAGCATTCTAGCAATGAGAGCTGTGCGTCTTTCTGGTCTGTCGTCTCTGTCTAGAAGGGTGCGAACATTCCAGGCACCCAGAGTCAGGGCATGAGTCCTGGTTCTTTTCTTCTATTTTCGACCGCTAGTGTTGGATGTCCAAGTAGGTGCGGTTTCCTACTAGGTACTAGGCGAGGCAGGCTTTGTTTAGGGATCCTTTTATCTCCCCTTCCCCATGTGGGGAGAGCAGTGCTGTCCCTAAAAAGGGCTGCTCTGACACTGTGGGAGGATACGGGCGCCGCATCTGCCCCAGTCTACGGCGGACGACCATCACCCCACAGCCGCCTGCGTGCAGTCATGACTAGGCACTGCCAGCAGCATCTTCTGCCTGTCCCCGTTACCATCTTTCCATCGCCGCAGGGCTTGGGAAAGCTGGGTGTTGAAGGGCTAGCTCGTCGTTCCGACATTAGCCTGGTTGCCTGATCAGCACAGGTGATTTTTTTTTAGTGAGGAGGAGTTGTGCAGTCCCTTCCCCACTCTCTCGCTTACCGACGCTCACAGTCCCACAGGTGCAGATACTGCCACGTGTAGGACGGCCTCGGCAGGTGCAGGTTTTTTCTTCGGAGCTCCGTCTCCTAGGAGGACTTCCAGCCAAGTATAAGAGCTCCCCCTGCCCTTTGGTCATCCTCTTCCGCCTTCACAGCCGTTGGAAAAGGTTTCCTCCTCCGCCTGGTCCGTCGATGGGAGACTTTACATTCCTATAATTTCCTGAAAACAACATTCGAGAAGGACATTTCAGAAGTACACTCAGACATGCAAAATGAAGGGTGCTACAGAGCAAGAAGAACGAGGTGTTCTTCGGCTGCGATGTTTTGGCCAACAAACGCACCTGGGAAGAACACATTGAGATTGTAAGTTACCCAAGGTATTTGAATGTCTTCACTGTTTCTAAATTTGTCCCGCTGACTTTGATGTCTGCAGTGATAATTAGAGTGCTGTTGGTTACGTGTTTAGTCTTTCCGGCGCTGTTGTGATGTAGAGGTGAAAACTCTGACCGCCAACTCCTCACCCCCCAAATCATTGCTCGGAAGTCTTCCAGTACTGTATGGCCCTTTAATCTTTCCAAGTTGAACCTCAGTGTTGTTAACGTTTGCTTGTTTATCTTCTTTGTGCACATTCTGAATGTCATTTAAGGGTGACCAGTATTCAAATTCGCAGTATACCTCTGGCAAATGTGGACATGACTGCACGGGAGACAGACGTTTCGGCCTAAGATTTGCGCGTCAGACGTGTATGTCCGCCTCCCTCATCCCCACCCCCCTCCAAAAAAAAAAAAAAAAGAAAAAAAAAGAAAAAAAAGATGCATTAAAAAATGAGATTACCAGCTCACCCTGAAAAGTGAAACAGAAATGCTCTAAAACAGATGAAACTCAACAGGCAGGAATACACCTACAGTAGAGACGAAAATGTCGAAGCAAAACTTATGCAGGATATTGGTTGCAATTAGTGTAAAACTGTTCAAAGAAAACCAATGATTCAGTAGAAGGTATCAAAAATACAACGCCTCTCTTCATCATTGATTTTCCCTGGACAAGTATGAGAGACAAAAAGATTTTGTTTACCACTATGGATGAGCATGGAAAACTCAATAGGACACGCATACGTACAGCATGCCCTTGAACATTCTGCTGATGGAACATTCTGTGGTGACGACAAACGGGGCAAAAACACACACCAAGCGACAGAATCTCAGAAGCTGACAGAATCAAAAGGCACACAAATTTATTCCCTACTGGTGAGCCACAATACTGCAGTAAAACAAAACAAAACGACAAACTCTGGAAAGTGTGGAAAGTGTTACCTAGACAGTGCCCTGAACGCATACACAAGATGTATGAGGGCGAATGCAATGGTACCTGAGGTCACACATGTCTACTGCAGTCTTCACGGAGACATATTGAACAAAGAATATAACCGGTTCTTCCACCAACCAAAGAAAACAATGGCCAGTGTCTGTAACGTGTATTACGAAGAAAGGAAGCCCGAAGTTAACTGCTGAAGAAAAAACACAGCAACAATATCAATAGCATATCCACATCAATCAAGAAGCCAGAAAAAACACAGCAACAATATCAATAGCATATCCAGATCAATCAAGAAGCCAGAAAAAACAACAACAACAAACTAGGAGACGAAGGGGAACGATAAAATTTTAAGTGGCCACCTTTGACATGGAATCTGTGCTGTTAACACCCTACGACCCCGTCTGGTGAAACGTTCTACAAAAGAAAACCGTCCGTGTATCACTTGTCTGTGTTTTCCCTGGCCGACAAGAATGCTTTCTGCTTTGTTTTGACAGAAGTGGAAGAACAAAGGCCTAATTTATCTTAAAGCATTCAAAACCACCGCCAAAAACAAAACATGTGGTTCTGTGTGGGACACTTGTACAGGACAAAACAGGAACAAGTTTTTCACCAGTGCTCTCTCTCACTATGCAAAACATTCCTAACGTCAGGAGTTTCTGGAAAGGGGACATTTCCTAGATGGAAAGTGACACGATGCGTGCAGCAACAGAACGTGGAAGGAAGAGTGTGAGAAAACATTACTCCATCAATGGTTTACATTGTGTCAGAATGCAAGAGATTCTAACCATTCACTGTTGTGTCACTGGAACACGAAGCCATCTGTGACTTCAAAGATGTAGCTGAAGTCAAAACAAAACAACAAAACTGACATTAACAATTCTGGGGTTACGTGGCTAAAACCCAAATGGATCAGAGTTATGTACAGAAAGCCAAACCACTTCCGCCAGCTGAAGAGCAGAGGCTCAAGCCGCAGTGGACTTTTGCAGAATATCTGCTAGTGCTGTTCATCACTTGGCTGGGAACTTCAAAGGGAAGAAGAAAGGCGGGATGGAGGTTTGCCACTGGGGTGTCGTCCCATGACGTCAGCATAATACTTCAATCTGTCCAGCTCATCTGCTGTCGCTGCTTGTGTAGCAGATGTGGACATCACAGAAGAACTGGACGACATCGATGACGAGTAATTTAACACTCACGTGTGTGTAAACTATGTTAATCAGCGCGCGCTCGCGCATGTGCATGTGTCTGTTTTCAGACTGTTGTGGAGCCTTTCTACCATTCCGTTGCCCTGGGGATGGTAGGCAGTGGTGTTTTGGGAGGCTGACACCAACTCCATATGTGGAGTTCACGCCACAATGCACTGACAAACTGGCGGCCTTGGTCTGAGGTGATAGTGTCTGGAACTCCAAAACATGAAATCCAAGTGTGTATAAGGGCCTTGCCACAGGTGATAGCTTCTGGATTGTGGAGGGGTATGGCCTCAGGCCATCTTGTGAATATGTCCACTATGGTAAGCAGATAGTTGCAGCCCTCTGATGGAGGAAGAGGTCCGACAAGATCTACATGTATATCATCAAAACGTCTGTCAGGAGGTTCAAAAGAGAACAATGGTGTTTTGATGTGGCGGCCAATTTTGCTTGCCTTTCATGAATGGCAGGACCAGACCAGGTTCTTCACGCCCAGGTCAGAAGTAACGGGCTGAGATGGCATGGAGTGCAGGTTTGGGTCCAAGGTGACAAAGGTTGTGTAATATCTCAAAGAGAGTTCTTGTCCATGATGGTGGGACGACTGGGGGAGGGCGACCTGTAGAAACATCACGCAGTATTTGAATGCCATCCAGAGAGACGTCCTGCAGTTGTAGAGACCCTGGTTTGGCGCACAAGTCCATGCTCTTGGGATGATTGAGCTGTGTTGCGGCCAGTTGTGCGAGATCTACTGCGGGAACTGGTGATGCACATGCAATTAATGGCTCTGAATGTTTAACAGGGACCCGGGAGTGCATCGGGTACAATGTTATCTGACCCACTGATGTGTCTGATATCTGTTGCAAACTCAGCAAGGTAAGAAAGCTGACGTTCTTGGCGTGAGGATCTATCAGTCTTACTGGTGAGGGCATGGCTTATGGTCCATATAAACAGAGAATGATCTGCCTTTCAAAATATACCTAAAATGTTGGATTGCACTGTAGATAGCCAGCAACTCGCGATCAAAGTGGAGTAACGTTGCTGGGTAGGTGACAGTTTTCTGGAAAAAAATGCGATGGGTCTCCATAGGCCATGATGCTCTTGTGACACCTCTGCTCCTATGGCTGAGTCTGATGCATCCACAGAAAGTTTTGTTTCAGCTTGTGGATCTGGATGATGTAGCATGACTGCAGAGGCGAGTGCGGATTTGGCTACTTGAAAGGCAGCCTGACATTCAGCTGTCCAGATGAGCTTCTGGGACTTCCCTTAGTGGCTTCAGTCAAAGGTAAAAGGCACTTGGCGATTCCTAGGAGAAATCTATGGTAGAAGTTCATCGTTCAAAGAAAACGTTCAAGAGCTTTCTTGTCTGTAGGTGCAAGAAAATCTGTGATGTCATGAACTTTCTCTGGTAGAGGCTCAATACTGAGCTGAGACTAAATGTCCCAAGAAGTTCAAGGATGACCGACCAAAGAGACACTTCTTGATGTTAATGACTAGGCTGTTCAAGGTTAGTAAATTGAAAATGGTGCGTAGATCTGCCTCATGCTGCTCTGGGGTAGTGCTTGCAACAAGGATATCATCCAGGTAAACAAAACAGCAATCTAAGCCCTGTAAGATTCCATCCATGAGTCGCTGAAAAGCTTGGGCTGCATTTTTCAAACCAAAAGGCATTTTCAAAAACTCACACAAGCCAAAAGGTGTTATAACTGCAGTTTGGGAATGTCTTCTGCTGCAACAGGTATCTGGGTTTTGCCACGAACCAGGTCAGTTTTGGAGAAGATTGTTTTTCCACGAAGACTGACACTGAGGTCTTGGATGTGGGGTAGGGAGTAATGGTCATCCTTGGTACTGTCATTGAGTTTTTGATAGTCTCTGCATGGGCGCCAGCCATCACTGCTTTTCTTGACCATATGTAAAGGTGAAGACCAAGGAGAACATGTGCGGCGAACAATACCGATGCGCTCCATCTCGCTAAATTCTGTTTTTGCTGCAGTTAGTTTCTCATGATCAAGGCGGCGAGCACGTGCGTGTACTGGAGGTCCAGTAGTCTGGATATGATGGAACACACTATGTTTATTGTCTTTGAAAGATGGAACTAACAGCTCAGGAAACTCTTCCACTTCTGCTTCATATCCAGAATGAATTTTCTGTATGCCTGGGGTTTGACTATGAGAGCGACCAAGCTGTGCATGTATCACAGATCTGTCGTCAAGAGAGACCAGTTTTCTGTTTGTGAGGTCAACTGCCAGCTGATGAGAAGAAAAGAAATCTGCTCCAAGGATAGGTTGAGTGCTATCCAAAACTTTGTGTAAATTTGGCTTCTTTGCCAAATCGAAGTGGAATGTTTCGCTTTCCATAAGTAGGGATGGCTGAACCATTTGCTGCAACAAGGCTGGGTCCACGAGCTCTTTTGCAGTCCATTCGAGTTGCTGGAAAAACAGATTCTTCAGCTCCAGTGTCGACAAGGAAAGACAGACCTGTGATGGTGCTGATGTTGACCCCTGGTGTTTGACGAAAATCTGTTATATCAGCATGTCAGTATTGACTGCAAAGGCCTGTGGAGCTGTACGTTTGAATCTGTGCTGATCTTGTCATTTCCCTTGAGGTTGTGCTGGAGCCATGGCACAGGGTCGTCCGTCAGCTATGCCTTCACAGCGTCTAGCACTAGCACTGAACCTTGAATGATGTTTACACAGGGCAAAAGGAGCAGTAGCAGTCTGTGTTTTGTTCATTGTCTGGCGGTGATTTGGTTTAAAACTTCTGTTCAATTAAGGCATTCAACTCGGCAGCAGCTGTGTTGTGATGGTTTGTGTCTTGGCATCATTGAAATTGTTGTTCATGTCCATCCATCAAGACGGTTAACTTCTGGTGGCAAATTGCTGCCACAGAAGCTGATGCTGGTAAATCAACTTCAAGGATACGGTCTGCTGTCTTTGTGAGAGTGTCAAGGTCAAACTCAGGGTTTTTTTTGTCAAGATACGGCGCACCTCTGGGGGAAAAGGGTCTGAGGGTCTGAATCCATTGATTTCATATACTGAAGCAGTTCTGAGGGACGCCTGTCCCCTAAACCATGCATGTTCAACAGTGCAGTATCTTTTAGAAACTGTGTTGCTTCATATGCATCTGGGTGTGCTGCCTTGATAGCCCCATACGTCTGAGTAGCAGGGGAATGTTCAATGACTGCTTGGATACGCCGGGAAGTTGCAGAATCCAGAATCTGAACAACATGATGGAATTTGGTAAGGACATTTGTAATAGGCGGAGTATGAGTGGCAAATGAAGCTTCTAAACGTAAAAACCATGCACTGGCATTAGTTGTCCAGAATGGTGGAGCTTTGAAAGCAACAGCGGCCACTGTAGGGGGCGGGAAATCTTTTTGTTTGCACTGCTTGTACGAGCATTCGTTGTCGAATAGGTCAGCGAGTTGACAGTTGGCTTCTGACAAACTCCATAGTATGAGTGGTTGGAACTGCATAAAATTACAGTGTGGTCACTATTAGAGTCTGTACTCACGTCGGGGTCACCAATGAAGCAACACATGAAGACAGATAACATTTGGGATTGTCATGCATGTTTCGCCCAAAAATGCGTCTGGCGGTTTTGTTACGATTTATCGTAGTCGGAAAGTGGTAATGTAGACAAGGAAAGTGTATGGAAGATTTATATCGCGATAATGAAATATTGAAATGCCAACCGATGTGGGCTGCCTTACATTGAATCATACAGATTTGGTCAGTTTCCCGCACACAACTTATGGTTCGACAAACACTGTTACTGACTGCGAGCAAAAATATGATTTGGATTGATTTATGTAAGCACTGGTGACCTCTTCTCCCTCATACCCTGCATTTTTGGCTTTGTTGTTCAGTAAGAATCACACGTGAACTATGAAGTTTCGCCCTTTACTTGTGTTTGTACTTTTTGTGTACAATTCCCCACCTGCAATATTCCTTGTGACACTGGTAATAAGACATATTCTGTTCCATTCTAATGACGACTATCCTACAGTCTCTGCTCCACAGTCTTCATTGTGCTTTTTGGGGCCTTTGATCGGCACGAAGAATTAGTAGACGAAACAGACTTCATCATTTGCTGGAGTGGGTCCTGAGGTGTGAATGAAGACCTGTCCTGGACGTACACAACCATCCCCACACACTGCCTGGAAAGCAGTTCAGAGCCATTGACCCTTGTTTTGACCTCTCTTGTTTATTCGGAAGAGCTGTTTGTCTGAAAGATGTTCAGCCCTTTGCACAGACCAGTCTCCAGTGGGTCGTGGTCTTTGGCTGTCACACCCAGGTTGAGAGGCCAATGCCACGGTTCCTGAGGGTGATTTTAAGGTGCTGTACCTTCAGAATGGTCGTCATTGGTTGCAGTTTCCATCCTTCAGCTGGCCGTGCAGCAACATTTTCCTGATCCTGTTGTCTTCCATGTGGACAAATGGAGACTTTTCTTCTGGAAGGTTGTGGGTGGTACTTGCTGGGTGTAAGGTATGTTCAGCTATTTCTTAGAGAAAATTACGAACACGAGATGTGTCATTTGAATAACGTCGATTATGAATATTATTGATTAAGTTGCTCATCCCAAGCCTCAGTTGACACTGAATCATATTCCTTAATAGTGATGACATTGGAACAAAGCATATGCAGAGGAACCGTGATATTCACAGCTGAGTGACTGGGTTTGTTGAACAGAGAGAGGAAGTGCACTCTAAACAGCTGCAGTTGAAGGTGAACATGATATGTGGTATATTCCAGTTTAATATGGAGAAGGAATTCGTACCAAAGGTTTTCGTCTGTGATATGGATTCACTGCTGATACAAAAGATGGCAGCAGATTTCAAAGTAATTTGAACAGGAACTGCGGTAGAGCTTGTGGAACACCATTTTGTGCCTCCGTAGCCTTTCTTTTGAAGTACAGAATTTAGTTACCTCCAGCAATTTTTGTGACCAGCTTCACGGACGGTACCCGTGATAATGCACAGAGCACCAAATGTAAACTTTTCTGATATTCTCTGTGCAGTTATCCCAGATGACATCAGCATAATCAAACAACAGAAAGACAAACTATTTACGCATTTTTTTTCAAGCGCCGACCTGGTGAATTCATATTTAAAAGAGCGAAGAGCATTAGAATTCCAGTTTGTTCACAATCCAGTTTTGTTCACAGAACAGTTACTTTGATAAATAACCCCTACGTCTTTGCAATGATTGCTCTTTTGCAAAGTGATTTTGCTACAGATTAGATCAGGACAACTTCATTTCCCTAACGTGTCAGTATGTACTAGTTCTGTTGTGGATAACTTAATTTTTACGTAAAAGAACGATAACGAATCAAATGAGTAGATTCTACCAGTCACTTTTGTTCAACAATCTATACTGCAAGTTCATTTGCATGTAATTAAGGTCGCTCTTTACAATAATATTTTAAGTAAATGGAGACACTGCCAATTCCTCTGTTTTTAATCACAAATGATTTGTAGAAGAAATATAGGGCGTTATAAAACATGCTCTGAAGAATACCCAGCTTTGCTATATTCTTGCAAGCATCTTACAATTCCAAAACATGAAATCTAGTTTACTATACTTGATCACTCATTTCTAGATGTTTTTCGGGAAGTAAGATTACAAAAAACGAAACAACTGAGAATGCCAGATGAATAAACGTACAACTGGTGAATGTATGAAACAGAATACACTACAGTTTCTCATTTCCTGCAGGTACAGTTTCATGCCGCAATCTGTGAGGAAACGTTTGTACACAGCGCATCATTTATCAGCTAAACCATTGTTGCATAATACTTAAAAACAGCATCTGCCAAGATAACACATTACTGAGAAAAAAGCCAGAACAAACAGTTAGTCCGCAAGGGCAGCAGTTGCTCGTTTTTATCACATGTCTGGCTGCATTTCACTGTGACTGCTGGTTGCACTGCGCTATGTTCCTCGTGTACAACTGCTGCACGTAAAGTTTTGCAGCAGTGAACCAGCCAGGTGATTTTTAAGTAACGATGTTTTACAAGGCACATGGAACGCACTGCTGCTGGTATTGATTTACGCTGCCTCAGGGCGTTGGTGTGAACAACACTGGAGGTTCTGAAATAAAGTTTCACAGATTGTGGTCACAGAGTTGGAGAGATGACTCGACGATGGGAGGGGGGGCGGGGAGAGGGGAGAGATTGAGTGGGGGAGGGGGGGGGGCAAACCAAATGACGAGGACGGTGATGTAAAAACGACGCGTTCAGGAGGGGGGACGTAAACTAAGGGAGAACTATAAGCAGAGAATCTCAGAGGGTAATGAATGTCGACCAGTTCGGCAACCCTTCCACACAGGTTTAGGGCCACTGACAGAGGAAGCTGGTCACTGCAGCACTTCCAGCCGGGTACTGCACACACACACACACACACACACACACACACACACATATGCACGCGCGCGCGCGCGCACGCACTCACATACATACACCATGATGGTGTATCTTAGTCTTATTCAATTCAGGAACGCCAATGCATAATGGAACACAGAAAAAAATAGCAGGCTTGAAAGAAGTGTCTTTCCTGCAGTAATACACCTTAATGAATGTGCAACTTTGTAAATAGAGATGTACAATTCTCTTTCCAGACGAGAACTGTGTAAGGGTTCAATTAAGAGATATATACTCAGAACTGAGTATAATATACCTTCGATATTTATCTGTACTGCAAGAAGAAAAGATATACAAAGTAATAACTCCGGAACGTGGCTCAGGTTTGTGTTTCCTGGTGGTTCTGTGCATGATGGTAAACGTCTGTTTTCACATCACTGAAACACATCACCATCACCGAGGTTTCTTTACCACATGTAAGAATGGCGTATCTATAACATAGATAAACGAATGAATAAATTATAATGAATTGATAGTAAGTTCCTTTTCTTTTGCGTCCAGCTGGTTTCTTTACGCTTTTGCTTTCGGATTATCTGATACTCGCCATAGATTTGGTCGTCTGTATTCTTTTTGAAAATATACTCTCAAAATGAATGCACATAATTCATACCTTCCCAATACGAACCTCTACGATGATGATCATACCACCACGTTCTAAAACCTGTACTACATTTTGTCTGTCCAAGAGTGAAAAGTCGTTTGCCACCTGTCACCAAAGCTGCCACACTTTATGATGGTAATGACATCACGACATGCAAACATGCAATTACACCAGCACGTATATGGTATTAGTGTCAGATTGAAGCTGATACCTACCTGATTTGATCTTCTCATTACTTAATTGTACAAGACTAACTGGGCGTCCCAAGAATGTTCACAATTATTGTTCATTGTCACACAACCAAACTAAAAGTGACTCCACAACAGTTTCAATTAATCTTTCGTTCCCATATTTCCAGCGAAAATTTACAGCACTACAGATGTGAATATGTATACTGACGATCATATTCATTGTAAAACACGTTATCAGCATGTACAGAATCACTGTCAAACCTCACAGTCACCATTGTCACAACAAAACACAAGCACGCTAAAGGGGGTCAATGGCTGCAATGTCGAACAAAAGCATGGCCGTGGTAGTGGCGAAAATAGTCATTTCCGTGCCGGCCGAGGCACCTGGAAGAACGAACACGTGTATGGTGTCCCCGTTTGTCGTCCCTGGGCTATCAAACGGCCTACTTTGACACACTGGCGACACAGCTGTCAGGTCTTCAGGTGTGGTGAAAAGCCAAACGGGGTCAGGGTATTCCCTTTTATAGCTTGTCATTATCGAGTATACCTGTTACTTTCGTCAGTACCAGTTAATAAAAAGAAAGGAAAAAACCTGATTGGTAGAAAAACAAAAAACAAACAAGCACACAAACAAATGATACCCCAAGCCCAGAACGTAAGAGAAACGTCAAGAGAAATGCAATGGTTCAGCAGTGCTCGGCAGCAAATAGTTGGTGATGTGTTTTGAAGTATGGCGAGCACACGTCGAATTCAGATTCAGACGGAAGAAGGTCCGAAAATTGTTCATCTGTAAACGAATCACATTGAAATGTTAAAAAAAAAAAGTTCTCATCAAAATTCATAAGAGAGAGACAGACAGACAGAGACAGAGGCAGAGGGACATTGCGAGACAGAGACAGACAGACAGACACGTCAAAAATCTGACACCCCATACCTCCACGCAGACATTGCACAACCACTGTCCACTCTCACAACCACTGTCCACTCTCACAGCCTACAGTTCAATGTAGCTTAACATCTCCGAATGAGGATTGTTTGACTGCTGACTCAAACTGCTTCAAAACGTGTAGGATACACACTGAACTTCCACAGATGCACATATATACACATCTTGTGATGAAACAGGCCACAGTGATTAATGCTTCTGGTTGTTGTTTTTTTTTTTAACTCTCTCCATACGAACGGCGAAAGAGACGACGTTAACAGCGTTTCATCCCAATTACCATCATCAAAATATTGCAAGCTCTTATACTGAAGAGGTGAATGTTGACAAAGAATACCACAATTCTGACGACGGAAGCTAAAGGTTGGGTCATTCAGACACCCACTGGACATCCGAGGGGTCTGTGTAGAGGAGAAGAGAGGACTGGCCGTACAGAGTGAGTTAAAGTACAAACACGCTAATAACGTTGTGGAGAAACCGACCATAAAAGAAATTGTCAAACTGTGTTTGGTGACGCTTCCTGAGAGACTACGTGGAATTACGAAATTTATTTATCCAACTGAAGAATAAAGATATCAAGGCTCAAAAGCTCCAGTTGACCCAAGGCCTGTGCTACACTTACTAGTTCTAAATGGCAGTGCGTACATTCTGCTGTCAGGGCTGGTGGCTGCATGGTAAATGGTCTCTGCAAAAAAAGTTGCCCCAGAAATGATCATAGTTCAGCAGTGCTTTATCGTAGCGCTAAAAAGTTAGTGGTGCTCGAATCAATATCACATGTTGTAAGACATGTGACCTGTCATATTTCGTGGTACACTGTTCTCCTTTACATTTTATACAGAAAGTTTCTTCAGAAGTTGCATTAACATGATATGTCAAGATCTATGAGTGTATGGATGTTGACAGCTAACTGGAAAAAAGACAAAGTGAAGATGATTTATATTGAAGAATTTATTACTTTCTAAGAACTATAAATCAAGATGTTTAAAACAAAAAGTGCATGTGCGAGCGTGAGTGCGTGTGTATGTGTGTGTGTGTGTGTGTGTATGTGTGATTGTGTGTGTGTGTGTGTGCGTGTGTGTGTGTGTGTGTGTGTGTGTGTGTGTGTGCGCGCGCGCGTTTGTGTGTGTTACACATGTTTGTATGTGAGTATGAGTGAGTTAGTGAGTGTGTGTGTGTGCGCGCGCGCGCGTTTGTGTGTGTTACACATGTTTGTATGTGAGTATGAGTGCGTCAGTGTGTGTGTGTGCGTGAGTGTGTGTGTGTGTGTGTGTGTGTGTGTTCTAGTATCAGACATGAGTGGGCATGTAAGAATACGACTGTGTGTTCGCGCGCATGTATTTGTGTGTGAGTGTGTTTATATATATATATATATATATATATATATATATGTGTGTGTGTGTGTGTGTGTGTATGCATGGGGAGAGAGAGAGAGAGAGAGAGATGAATTAAAAGAAGATAAAAGATAAAACAAACGAAATAAAACTTCTGAAAAGGGGAATGTGAGGGAGCGGTGGGGGGGGGGGGGGGGGGAGTGTTTTCAACACTTTGAAGACTGCGAATGGGGCAATTCGGGGATCACATGAAATCTGTTTAAAGGAGAGAACCATTGTGCCTGATATGACTGCATTTGAATCCCATGTGGAAATGTCAGATATCCTGGCAAAGGCAGTGAACCTTCCCCCATAGTAAGTGATGTGGATACACCAGCTACAAGTTAGTTGTGTTTTCTTCATTCTATATCAATGACTTTCCAAAGCTGCCTGCAAAAGCTGATTAAAAAGGGAACAAAAATAAGATGAAGAAATGTATTGCTAACAAGGAAGTGTAATAGCAAATAATAAACAATCTATCTGCGCACATTAGCTTGGCGATCCACAAGGATACACAGAAGGCGAAAACGTGTGATGCTGTCTATCTCTGGTTGGTGAATCAATGTACAGATCAACTCTCTTCCACCACGAAAATAAATTCCTTTATAAAGACGCACAAAAATATATGAATAAACAAAGAAAGAAAGCAGGTAGAAAGAAAGAAAAAATAAAGAACGAAAGAAAGAAAGACCGTTTCATAAAGGGTTTAAAAAGCAGGTGAGTGGTTGAGTATAAATTGAAACCTTCAGGCAGCAACTGGGCAAGGCAAGCTAAAGCAAGAAGTTTATTTCATTTGCCACCATGGGGGCACTGAAACATTATACACTAGCATATTTTACACACACTTGCGCGCGCACGCGCAAATGCACACACACAAGCGTGATGTCAAAACGTTACAAAAAGGCCCACAAGAGCAAACAAGGAAATGCTCATTAACGAGTCATTTTCCTCAGCAAAAGACACGTTTTTCCCATATCAGTATGCAAAGTTCTATTGAGGGCTATTTGAATTTTTCCCGAGGCAGGGAGCCACCAGTATGCTTGATATGGCTTCGGGTTTTTCCCCTGTGTGTCAGGTATCTCAGCAATGATCTGGAAACACCAGTCAAGTAAACTGTAGCGGCGTTCCCAGCAGTTACAGCAGGAGGGGAAAAGGAAAGAACGGAGTCTAAAAGTACTCAGCGAGTACAATGTCAACCTTGTTTTATCGAAGAACAAAGTGTGTGTGTGTGTGTGTGTGTGTGTGTGTGTGTGTGTGAATCGCTCATCTCATTCATATTTCATCTATCTTGTCTTCCTAACTGAGCGTTGGTCCTTATTTTGGTTTTATGAGAGCTTGAGCAATGCACCGTTATAATTATTTGCGTTCATTGTATCCCTGGCTTTTCGTTCCATTAAACTGTTAAAGAGATCACGACACCTCCTGTACCCCTGCCTTGTGACTGTTCTGAGGCACAAGGTCAGATTTCCAGACCTGACTAATGCGTTGGTATTGTATGTATGTCAGGCATCTGTTCTTTTTCAGCAGATGTGGTGTAACGAATATGGATCAGTCCTCACGTTCTGATACCTATTTCAAAGTGAAACATTTTACATATGCATAGCAAAAGTCTGATCCATTTTAAAGTTCAGGTATTGTGCTTTCATATTTTAGATATGTCTATTTTCCACCGATCTGAGCAAATGATTATTCTTACAGATCAAGGAAACGGAATCAGCATGACCGGTTCATTTAAGATACACGATATGTGCTCAGGTATCGAATATCTTAATTCCCAAAATAGTACAAAAATGACAATTAACAACGTCAACGTGTCAGACTGCAGTCTTCGGACATTGCCGGGTTGTACCGCTCACCAGGGAGCGGTGTACGGGGTATGTGGAAATTCCAACACTTTTTGTCTGCTGCACGTGCAGGTACCACGGGGAATGTACGTACGTGCTCACATACAGAGACTGGCATATTGGTGTGATTCCAGACAGTGGAGTACCGGAATGCGCATACAATTTTGGATGCTTCCTTCCGCTAAATCTTGTATTTTTTGTAATCATCATAGCATTGAAGAATATTATAACGAAGTGAAGTCGCACACAATGTGCATAATAAACCGTAATAATCCTCGTGTTAAAATCAATATCATAGAAACTAAACTTCATAATTTTATCAAAATACACACATCCAAATATTCTGGCTACGTTACAGTGCCATATCTTCAAAGTAAACATCATTATGAGGAAGAAATACTAGTACCATCAACATTCGTCATCATGATCAGTTTACAGCAATTTTACTGGTTCCGTGTTTGTGATGGACGTAATCAGATAGAAATCATCTACGGTAAACTAAACGCTACTGATCACAGTTCTACAATAATGTGTGTTACGAATGTCGCACCAGCATCCATTTTCTTTGCCTCATATCTACGAATTCGGTTCAAGTACAAACAAGAAAGCCATACCCAGTTAAAACTGCACTTTTTCTTTCTTTCTGAAAATGAACAACCGCATAAGCTTCCTGGTGGTGTGTTCAACTGTTCCGTTGTTCATTATTCTAACTTCCAGCATACTGTAGACTGCAATTTGAAGATCGAGTGTGAAGACGGTCGTGATGAGACAGCACACTGCCCCTTCAGTAGTCCTGGATGCCAAGGTCTGGCGTCTTCACGAAACAAATGTTTTACATTAAAAAATCCATACTTGCAATACGAATATACCCCTTTTCCCTATATATTTTTTGACTATGACTGCAGACAATTAGGCGGAAGAGTTGCCTCACTAAAAACAAGAAAAGAACAGGAAGACGCTCTCAAAATTCTGAAAAACTATGCCAAGTTTGAAATCGTTATTGGGCACTGGTCAGGGTGGTTCTCAGTGCCATTTATGTATAGTAAGTTCCTTAAATGGTCTGACTACACTTTGGTCTACCACATGGATCACTTTGAAGAGATTGAGCGTTATCTTCCATCACGAATTCCTCACTTTGTGTTCTTAGAATCAATGAGATTAAGTTATCAAATATACACGGAAAATAAGGGAACATTTTGCGAAATAAAATCACAGTCCGTTACAGTGTTTCCTCCACAGATTATGTCGACTCCGTTCTATTTTTCTGAGTCTGTACTGACAAGTACACATCAGGTTTTGTTTGTTTGCCCAGATCAGCATACGATACACGCGCATCTGCTGTGTGATCCTGGCAGCTACTGTTGGAAAAACACGCATTCACAGTCCTGCAAGTTCCTGAATGTGAGCAATGACCAGACCATCATGGCCCCTGTTCATACATATGTCACTTTTGAATGTAATGATGATAGCATCGCTCTTCATTTTACTTCAGTGTGTGACCTCAGACAGGATTGTCCAGATAAAAGCGATGAGTCATTCTGTCAACATCCCTCATGTTATGGTTTTCTGTGCTCTGACGGCCAGTGTGTATCATACGCTCAACGTTGCAATGATTTTTCAGACTGCCTGGACGATTCTGATGAGGTTAACTGCCCTGAAAATAATTTTCATCACGCAGCAACCAGCAGTAAAGACCGAAACCAACTGTTCTACATCAGTCTGGATGGTACCGGTTACTTCACTCAGCAGCTTATGCCAAGTGGTGACTCGTGTCCAGACACTCATTATCGCTGCACATCAGAATGGCTCTACTGTTTGCCTGTGTACACCCGATGCAATGAGTTTTCTGACTGTGTTTATGGAGAAGATGAACAAGGCTGTGAGACAGTGACATGTGCGGGCTTCTACCGATGTCGAAGTTCCAGAGTGTGCGTTCATGGAAATCATCTGTGTGATGGCTGGGGTCAGTGCCCACAGCGGGATGACGAGATGATGTGTGGCATGACCTGTCCTGAGGGCTGTCTATGTCAAGGTCATTCATTCTTATGTAGTCGTCCATTCTCTGCTGAGGGGTTCCCTCAACTTCGTTATGTAGACGCCACGGGATCGGGAATGTCACCGACTGACTACAGCAACAACGCATACCTTAATCATTTGATTTTATCATATTGTTCCTTGAGCAATGTGTCACGTATAAATCTTCTCAATTTGCAGTTTATCGATCTGAGTAGTAACTGGTTGGAAACTCTGAATTTAGATGCTTTTTTAGAGCTACCAAATCTAAAATTTCTGCATTTAGCAAACAATCCCCTGAAACTAATGACAACTAAACAGTTAAAACAGACTCATTACACCCTGATGATGATAGATATATCGAAAACACTCCTCGATACATCAAACAGTGTCTTGTCAATATATTTACCATACGTGAAGCGTTTAGATTTATCCTTTTCTGCTATCAGAGCCATAACATCTACAGGCTTAAAAAACATGCCACAACTTATTGAACTGGATGTGAAGGGCAATCCAGTCATTCACTTTCCTCTGGATCTGATGGCAGGGTCAAATGCATTAAGATATGTATTGTCATCAAACTACAGACTTTGTTGTAACAATATGCTTCCAAAACAATCCCATGTCGTAAAATGCCTTGGGCCTGATGTTGTTCTTGCATCTTGTGAAAACCTTTTGCCAGGAAAATTGGACATGATTTTCTTTTGTTTGATTACTGTCGTAACCATTTTAGGAAACTTGGCTTGCTTCATAATTTCATTAAAAATCACAAACGTATTTGGATGCAACAGCATGTCACCCTTTTCCAATTTGTTGTTTGCTAACGTGTGTATGGGTATTCATATCAGTATTACTTTGATAGCTAACGAAATATATCAAGGGAACTATCTTCGGTTTGAACTATCATGGACAAAGAGTGTGACTTGTAAAGTCAGTGGCTTTCTCTGTTTCCTGTCTAGTGAAGTGTCATTATTGATCATTTGGCTGATTACATTGGATCATGTAACACTGTTTTGCTTTCCTGGTGGCTCCTACATGTTTCACACACGTTCAGTACGTGTTGCCTGTGTAGGGATTTGGCTTGGTGCTATGCTGATATCGTTGATACCATTCCTTCCTGGACTAGCACACTGGGGCCTTGATAGTCAGTCTGGTCTCTGCCGCCTGGCTTTGAATCAAAACTTTAAATCTGAAAGAAATTTTAGATGGTTTACTGTAATTGTAGTTATCAACTTTATTTTGTGTTCAATGGTTGTGCCTGGACAAGCTGCCATACACAGACGAACACCGACGCACAGAATTGTGCTTGATTCTGCACATAAATCGGCTTACTCTGCAGTTCACTTAATGGGAAAACTGTCTGTCATATCCACCATTTGCTGGCTATCATTCGGTATGGCTTTGGTGATGGCTCTATGCGGTTTTTCTGTTTCAGACAAGATCCATGGTGGTCTGATTGTGTTCATGTTACCGCTCAACTCTGCACTCAGCCCACTCCTGTACACATGGACTGCCGTGACGCAGAAACAACAGCAAGCGAAAGAAGATAACATATTAAGATTGTTCAAAGCACGACACGTAGCAACAAAAGGAAAGCTACACAAACAAACAAACAAGCGAAGCGAGATATAACCAACTAACCAAGTAAGTAGATAAGTATGTCAGTAACTAAGTGACTGGCTGATTGACTGACTAACTAAACTAATAACTAAGTGAATCATCAATTACGTTAACACATATTTATACCAATGATCTTTTATTTTGTTTGTTTTTCCAGTTTGATTTCCCAGCAGTGTTTCTGACATTAGCACCAAAACAAAACAACACAAAAATATATATAGTACTGAAACACATCATTATATATTCCCTCCCTCTCTCTCTCTCCCCCTCTCTCTCTCTCTGATTCCTCCCCCTCTCCCCTCTCCCCGGTTCCCCTCTCTCAACTACATGCATGGACAGTTCTATAACCGGGTATTTGTGGAACATTCCGGGAAAGCGGGATATCTGTTTTGAGGTATGAACTGGCATTTAGCTCCATGCCCCTGTAGTCCATCAATGGTCAAGGTCGTCATTTTCTGGGGTCTGTGTCGTTGACACCTGTGGCACGCAATGTCATGCATTTGTAAAAAAAAAAAAAAAAAAAAAAAAAAAAAAAAGAGAGAGAGAGAGAGAGAGAAACAACAAGAAATTATTATCTTAGCATACGTTGATACAAAAGAAAAGTGTGTTGATTCAGCGTACAAAGGCTGGCACTATGTTTTGAGTTCCGCTTCATGAGAAAGGAGCCTATGACCTACCCGCCCAACAGCAGTTTGGCACAGTGACAGCGGTGCTGAAAAGGAACAGTGCGCTTAACCCTGCTCTCTGGCCAAGCACAGATGTTACGACCTGTCAGAGAGCAAGGGGGAAACGCCTGGTCGAGGAATGGGAGTCCGTCTGCCCCATGCCGGCCGTCAACTCTAGGGAAAATAATAATATGAATAAGAATATCAAAACAACAAAGAAACAAAACTTGCATTCGCTTTCACCATTCACTCTTACAAAATTATTTGAATGTGTGCATTTTTAGAAGTGTTATGATTATACTGGACATAAAGACAGAAGTTAGAATATAGTTTTCGAAAAAAGCCAATCTTGTAACTTGTCCAGGTTTTCGGTTTATAAAAAAAGCAGTGGTAAATCAGACCCTACACGCAGGCACAGTCTGTGTGGGACATGCCACATTCAACCACAGGCATTCAGCGTGAAATCCTACCTGATATATTGCCTGAAAGTGAGTGCACTTCCGATGATGACGACATGGATGACCCAGTGTCTGACGTCACTGAGGTCAACAGGATGAAACGGGTGTGACTTCAATGCCGGCTTCACAGACTGGAAAGCCATCCACAGACGAACGACAGAAACAAAAACTGGTCGAACATGGAAGACGGATTACAACTCGTACATAAAACAGAACGGACCATGGCAGACTTGAAACCCAAGATGAGCAACCCCATAGCGGCTGGTTCGAAGGTAATAGCTGTGTCAGGGAAACACAAACACGTGCTTTTCATTTTTGACAGGCTTGGATGAATCAAAACCACTTCGCTTTAGATTTGCCGATTAATTTGGGTGAGTCTGGAGACATTTTGCAACGTATGATACAGAACATTCTATAGCAGCCTTAACCCTGGACATTTCCTATTCATATCAGAAAATCAATCTCGACGACAAGCCTATTGATCTTTTTTTACGATAATAAAATAAGCAGGATTAAATCATCCCCTATTAGTTGTAATTATGGTGCAAGATAACGGACTTGGGTTTACGCGACTTAGTTAAGCTTTTGTTGGTGTTCAGATCAAGGATTCTGCAAGGCAAGACAAGGCCAGGCAACTGGTTTATTCCACGGGCCCTCTGGGGCCATTCGAGCTTTTCTGTCATTTGGTGAAAGAACCGAGCCAAACAAATTATGAATTCGATCATATGGGACGTAGCAAGGAAAGAGTCTACACAGTCTATAGACTGATGACGTGTCTTGTGGGTGGATGAGGTGTATGGCACGGGAAAGGGGAATCGTGAACAATAAATTACATTGCACGTTGTATTTATTTTATGCGTTTATTATCTCTCTAGCCCTGAAATGGCCCCTTTATAGTCGACTGGGCCATAAGCAACATGACTTGATTTGATTTGATTTAATTTGATTTGATTTGGTTTGGTTTGACTCTCTCTGTCTCTCTCTCTGTTTTCTCGGTGTATGTGTGCATTCGCGCGAACGTGAATGCATGTTGGAATGTGCGTGCACCCGTGCGCGTGTGTGTACAAACACACAAAATTAATGTTTTCTGAGAGAGAGAGAGAGAGAGAGTGAGAGGCTTTGGCACACAGGTTCATCTGGTCAGTTAAATATCTGTGGACTTTGAACAACTGCTGTCTACTTTCACAACCCAGATTCTGTGTAGGTTCACGTCTGGCTGAGGATTGTTGGACTACTGACGAAACTTCCAGAGACACACTTTCTATAAAGATCTTTTGATGATTTAATGTGCCGAAATTTTGTCTGGATCTGTGAAAACGTTTAAACACGCTAATAACCATTTTGGATAAGCCTTCCATAAGCTAAAAACAAACATTGGGCCTACACTGTGCTAAGTGACACTTTCTGAGAGACTACTTGGAACCGCGGTCTTTATTTATCCAACCGAAAAATGCAGTTTCTGTTGCTAATGATATCAGGCTCGAACGCTCATACTGACACTTACTAATTCTAAATGGCAGTGAGTGCATACTTTCTGTTGTCAGAACTGGTGACTGCATGGTAAATGGTCTCTGCAAAAAAAAAGTTCCCCCAGAAATGATCATAGTTCAGCAGTGCTTTATCGTAGCGCTAAAAGGTTAGTGGTGCTCGAATCAATATCACATGTTGTAAGACATGTGACCTGTCATATTTTATGGTTCAGTTTTCTCCTTTACATTTTAGTCATAAATTACACTTAAGAAGTTGCGCTAACAAGATCAGTCAAGATCTATGAGTGTATTATGTTGACAGCTTACTAAAGAAAAAATAAAGCGAGCTGTAATGATTTATACTGAACAATTTATCACTCAGTTTCCAAGAACGATAAATCAAGATGTTGAAAATTAAAAGCGTCGAAGAGGCACGTGTATGAGTGTGTGTGTGTGTGTGTGTGTGTGTGTGTGTGTGTGTGTGTTAGACCTGTGTGTATGTGATTGTATATGTTTGAATGTGTGTGAGCGTGTTTATGTGTGTGTATGTATGTATGTATGTATACACATACGTGGTATATATATATATAGAGAGAGAGAGACACAGACAGACAGACAGACAGACAGAGGGTGCGATATGAATTTGTACAAAATGTCAGGGAACAGGCAAATATTCTGAGAGAAATACGCATTCAGAGAGCTGGGGTGAGAAGTTCTGGAACTGCAAGATATAATCATGCATAAATGATTTCGTGGACAAAGGCGATGAAGGTAATGTATCCGCGTATAACTTTAAATTAATTCGTTCATCTGTATTGCCAATCATGAAAGTCATCTCATGTTTGCAGTAATTTTGGGTTTTTTTAAATAATTTTTTATACTACAAACGGCATTGCTAAACCTTCACTAATTCGTCATGAATACGTAATTTCAGTTTTGAAAATATAACTAGCACGATGCAAAGAAACAGACACACGACCAAGTAAAAAACAAGCAGATAAACACGCAAAATAGTAAATGAATAGTAGAGGAAACGAACACATTCAACTCAGTCATAAAGAGTGTTTTTTTTAGGCGTGGAGGGACGGGAGGGTGAAACAATCCACTTTGTGTTGCTGACCCTGATGTTGTTACAGTTTGACCTTCACTGATGCTAAGAGAGGTAACATGCATATCAAGAGGGGACAAATAGTGGTGAGGTCTTTACAAAAAAATAACAACAAACAAACAAAAAACAAAACAAAACAAAAACTTCTCTGTTGTGCGAGGGATTTCTTGCAATTCGAATATGCCACATCAGCAAGTAAAGTCAACAGGAGGTCATAAACCTTACGTATTCAATAGGGTGCGAAAACCCACGCAAGAAAATGTTTTTTACTCAAAACACTACATACAAAAGCAAAAACGAACAAAGACAAATGGACATGCAGAAAACTGACAACCCCAAACCGTCTGCATTTCAGCATGTGGCCAAAAATAGGAGGCACTTTGCGAAAAGTACCCCCAATACCAACAAAACCTGAACCACGTATTTGTCGACTTCAAGAAGGCCTTCGACAGGATGTGGCATGCTAACTTGTGGTCATCCATAAGGATGCACAGCACTAATGCCAATCTTGTCCGAGTGATCGATCAGCTGTACAACAAGGCCACAAGCGCTGTACTCCTGAGGGAGGCCGGTTCCGTATTGCGCTTGGAGAGCGTCAGGGATGCCTAATGTCACCCACCCTCTTCAGTGTATTTCTGGAGAGGGTTGTTGGGAGATGCCCCGGAAGATCATAAAGGCATAGTTTTCACTGGGGATGGAGGGTGGGGGGAACAATTACCAGTCTCCGTTTTGCAGATGATATTGATGGTCTTGCATGGAGTGAAGATGAATTGACCAGCCTACTGGAACACCTGGACGAAGCGGCCTCTGCAACTGGTATGGAAATCCGCGCCGAAAAGACTAAATGACCAACAGCACCTTAGGTATCACTTTAGACATTAAAGTCAGCGGGACAAGTTTAGAAACAGTGCAGACATTCAAATACCTTGGCCCCATCATATCAGGTGAAGGTTCAAAACCTGAAATCATGGCAAGAATTGCACAAACAACAGCTACGATAGCAAGACTGTAAACCATCTGAAGAGACAAGACCATCAGTCTGTGCGCCAATATCCACCTATTGCGCTCCTTCGCCTTGTCAGTCTTCTATGCTTGGAAAACGTGGACGCTCTCAGCAGACATGCAAAGAAAAATCTTGGCAACTGAAATGAGATGCTACAAGAAGAATTGGGCATCACGTATACAGACCATGTGACAAATAAAGAGGTCCTCAGTAAGATCCAACAAGCAATTGGACTTGATGATGACCTCCTCACAGCCATTGAAAAACGGAAAATGATGTGGAATGGACACGTTTCCCGCTCAATAGGACTTTCAAAGACCATCTTGCAATGGACAGTCAGAGTAAGCCACAGACGACAAAGAAAGAGGAAGAGGTGGGAAGATAATATCCAAGAATGTACAGGTATGAATCTGGCGGAATCACAGATAGCGGTGGAGGACAGAGATTGGGGGAGAAGAATGTTGGCATTGTCTTCAATCGTGCCCCAGCGACATCAGTAGAAGTCAAGGGATATGTAACAGGTATAGAATAGGACAACCATCCTACAATACTGAATATGATGCCCCCAGTTTCATTAGCTGTATAACTTTTGAACTTTCGAGGATGTGAAACCCAAGTGTAATAAATGGCTCTTATATTATACTGATTAACGGTGTCATACTGGGTGGAAGCGTTGACGTAGCGACAATAGGTGCAACCAATTACAATAATAACAATACTTATAAACATATAAATAGGTCGAGCAAGATGACGATAATAGAGCTGTTATTACCACATTCATCACACCTCCTCATCATAAATTAAATCACTCATACAATGACGAGGCATGATTTTAACCATGCTGGCTGTTAGTTCACAGACTTGATGTCGAACGGTAGTGGATCCATACATCTTTGTCATTCACAAATTGTCAACTTAATGTGAGTAAACACCAAAATTTCTTCTTCTTCTTCTTCTTCTTCTACACTGCAAGCTTGTGCAAGTCTGGTTTGTTTTGTCCCATGAATCCAAGGAAAATGGCATGATCATGCACATGTCACATACATTGTGGACGTGCTCTGGTGGTAGGGCTGGGGTTGGGGGACAAACGCTGTCTCTAATGTAAGCCCAGGTGAGGTGGCAGAGGCAGAAGGCGGTCCCCCAGAAAGCGTTGTCGTCATGCACAGCAGGTAGTGTCAGCATTTAGTGCACAGACACCTGAAGTGACATCGTCCGGCTGGACCTGCACATTTGCCAGGTGTGACTGTGGCAGACAGGGTGGCGGGAACAGCGTGTGACTGGCAGACAGGGTGGCGGGAACAGCGTGTGACTGTGGCAGACAGGGTGGCGGGAACAGCGTGTGACTGGCAGACAGGGTGGCGGGAACAGCGTGTGACTGGCAGACAGGGTGGCGGGAACAGCGTGTAGTCTAGCTGGATACGGCGCCAGACGACTGGCTGGGGATCCGGGAAGCGGGAACAGGCAAGGGGAGGATGGATGCTTCCCCTCCAGACCCCTCCCCTTATCTCGAGGCGTCAATCAGACTACCAGGACCACTGGTGGACTCCTCTGCTGACCGACTGGGGTCAAAGGACGGGGCGCCAGCGGTCGGCGCAGATCCATCCGAAACGACGAAGGGAGACCTCAGTAGCAAAGGTAAGCCCACGGAATATACGTGCAGACCCACACGATTGGCTGATCCGGGAGAATGAAGAGGGTGTGCAGGTCGTGGTAACATCAGTTGGCACCTTGTGACCAGAGACGATATTGGCTCCAAGGGACGGCAGGTACACAGTAGTGGAGATGTTAGGCGCTGCAGACACAGGCTGAAGTCGGTGTTCTGGGGGTGAAGTGCCAAATGTGCGCCATGAGAATCCCGAGGCTCTCGCGGGCATTCAACCCGTGAAAACGAAAGGCTGCTTTGACGTGAGGAGTCTCATGGACTCCTATACCGCATTGTTGCCAGCCTGGGGCGCTAAAGAGGTCTGTTCTTTTGTGTCACATGTCTTATTGGGGTTAGGGACATGGAGACTGAGTGAGTGTACAAGAGGAGAGTGCTCGATGGAGAATCCAAATATCTCTGTACCGATGATCCGAGGGCGGCATCTAAAAATACCAAATGCTGGATGTGATTCATCCTGATTGATTGACTTTACTTATCTGAGTAGCCGCTTTTGTAATGTCATTCCGAGATGGAGAATCAAAACCCATAATCTGCGTGGCAGTTTTTTAAAAATAATTTTTAATTATTATTATTATTATTATTATTTTTTTTTTTTTTACAATTTTGTCCAGAGCTTGATTAGTAATAATAATAATAATTCATAACTTTTCTATGGCGCGCTATCCAGTACTAATGCTGCTCAAAGCGCCTTACATCATCGAGTCAGATATAAACATAACATAAAACATTACAACAGCTCAATCCAATGCGTTCGTAGAATGAATAAAAAAAAGAAAGAAAAAAAAAAAGCATGATCCACCAAACAAAATGATAAAAATATCAAGTAAATAATGCTTAGATTAAAAAGAAATACATTCCTTAAAAACACACATTTTTAGACACACACATATATGCTTGCGCACACTCACACTCACACTCGCGCACGCGCGCGCGCGCGCACACACACACACACACACACACACACACATGCACGCGCGTGCGCGCCCAGACGCATTAGATGTATTAACTGCACTAAAACAGGATTACGTGAGTATAAATATCTCTAGCATAAAACTCCATGTGGCGAACAGACTTTGGACTATCCACCGTGCTGAGTACAGACATGTTTGCGGAAAAGGTGCATGACGTGAAGGTCCGGAGATCAGGAGCATTTCTGAGGGACGATGGCAAAGAATTCCAAATTTGGGGCACTCGAGCCCTAAAAGACCTTTTCCCTGCACATTATAAATTAGTTCTTGGGACTTTAAGTAACAGTTCAGAACTGGATCTTAGCGTTCTACATGGTTCGTACGTTTCCAGCACAGAGGAAAGATACGGGGGAAGAGGTTCACCAAAATGTCGGAAGGCAAGTGTCGCTAGTTTATTGTGAATGCGGGACTCTATAGGAAGCCAGTGTAACTGATACAAAAGAGGTGTGACATGATCAGAATTCATTTTTGCTAGGACAAGTCGTGCAGCATTGTTCTGTACTTTCTGTAGTCTAATAAGAGAGGAAGATGGTAAACCTGCTAAGGTAGAATTGCAGTAATCCAGTCTGAACAAACCGGCTGAGCCATGTTTTTCTCCGTTAAGTATGGTCTGACTGAAGCTAGTCTGCGAAGATAAAAACTGCATGACTGACACAGGGATGAAATGTGGTCAGCCATGGTCAAGGTCTGATCAATATGTACACCTAGGTATTTAGCTGATGTTTAAAATGTAACTGTAGAAGTGTCGAGAGTGACTGGGCCCTTTTTTATTTCATTGAGACGAGCTCGGTCTCCTACAGCTAAGAGCTCGGTTTTCTTTTCGTTAAGTTTTAGCTTGTTTCTGTCCATCCACATCTTTACATCAGCCACACAGGCTTCCGTCTCATTAATGACTGTTTTGAAGTCAGATGGTGGAGCGGCTTTTTGTAACTCAGTGTCATCAGCATACTTATAGTAGTCAAATGATTGCGTTTTGATGATGTCAGACAAAGACAAAGGCTGAGTATATAAAGTGAATAAAATATGTCCCAGAACCGATCCCTGAGGGACACCAAATAAAAGAGGGATAACCTTAGAAGTGGTATGATTTACTTTAACGCAGAGCTGACGGTTTGAAAGATATGATGAAAACCATTTTAAAGCAGTAGATCGGATGCCAAAGGTAGTGCTCAAATGGTTGATGAGAATTTGGTGGTCAATTGTATCAAATGCTGCTGACAGATCTAGGAATGCCACTAAGGATGCAAGTTTGTTGTCTGCATTTGAGAGAAGACTGTCTGTAACAGAGAGAAGAGCTGTTTCTGTGCTGTGGTTTTTTTCGATAGGCTGATTGAAAAATTTCGAGTAGACCGTTTTTCTCTCGATGTTCCTGCAACTACTGTAACACAACTTTCTCAATAATTTTAGAAATGAATGACAGATTAGACACGGGCCGATAGTTCTTTAGTTGATTCGAGTCCAGATTGTGCTTTTTTCAAAAGTGGGGTGATAATAGCCAGTTTGAGAGATTCGTCAACAGTGTCTGACTCTGGAGAGTGGTTTACAATACTGGTGATTAAGGGGAGAAGATCATCTAGACATATCTTTAAATGGTTAGATGGTAATGGATCCAAATCACAGTTCTTATTTGGAGAATAAAGAATAAAATCTCTTACAGTCTTTTCAGAAATTATTCTAAAACATGTCATTAAAACCCCTTTAAATTCATCAAACTTATTCTGGTGGACAAGCATCCAGTTCATGTCGGATGTCAGCGATTTTATCAGTAAAATATGTACAAAAAGCATCAGGAAGATCCTGAGGAGGAATGTCTTTTGGCAGTAACAGTTCTTTGTTTTCGCCAGTCAGTTGGTTTGAAACAGCATATAGCTGTTTGGACGTGGAGCACTGGCCTTAGAAATGTTTCCGCAACCAAAGTTACAGCGAAGGTTAACATACTTTCAGTGACAGCTCTGTAGAAGTCAACCACGATTTCATTTTTCAGTCCAAGCTTTTTGCGGCGCCATAGAAAGTACAGGCGCTGATGCCTTTTCCTGTCAACTTTTTCCGTGTTTTTCTCCCATTTCGAATCAATACAAATGATTATTACGAAAATTTTAGATTATCTGATGATCTCAGCTTGCTTGTTGGCATGGGGTCAGACTTGGTCTTCCTGAAATCTAAAATTAGTTTGCTGGTAGGTAGAGGAGGACAAAGCAGAAGTGGTGGGGGAGAGTGGGGGATGGGATGGGGTGGGGTATTAAAAACTACTCTGTTGTTTCACAGGCAGGATGCCAGTCTGGACTTGAAGCTGTCCAGCGACTCGGTTGTGACAACCTCCTGGGGCAGTGTGTTCCATTCCGGGATGGTGCGGGGGAAGAAAAAACACCTGTCTGTACTGCGTCCTGCAGGCAGGGATGTCGTAGTTGCAGGTGTTGTTTTTTCTGGAGCTCAGCCTGCTGTCCGATGGTGTTGGCAGGTAGACTGTGTTGATGGAGATGAGACCATGGTGGAACTTGTAAAACATCTCCAGGTGATATTTTTTTCTGTCTGACTTGTAGGGGGTACCAGTTGAGTGAGCTAAGGATGCAGTTGATACAAGACGTCTGTCGATGTATGTTTGTGACCCATCTTGCTGCCGCGTCAGCGCTGGACCTTTTCTATGGCACTGGCTGTATAGGGCCTGGATCCCACACAGACGCAGCATACTCAAGGATAGGTCGAACAAGGGTTTTGTACGCAGTTTCCTTTGTCTTCTAGTTTCCTATCTTCAAGTTGTGCTGAAGAAAGCCTAAGGTCTTGTTCAGTGGCTTTGTTGGTTGTAGAACTGATGTGGGATCCACAGCATAGGTCGTGTTGGATGTTCACACCAAGTGTGGTGTTGACGTTTTCAAGCGGATGGCCATGGAGTTTGTAGTTTGGTGCGATCTTTTTCCTCTTTCTACTGACACTCATGGTAGAGCACTTTTGCAGGCCCACTGTTTCTCCTAGATGGAAAGGGAAGCTAGGTCTTCTTGGAGTGTGTGCTGGTCAGCTTCCTTCTTGATTATTTTGTTGCACATGGTACGTGCTGTCTGCAAATAATCTGGCCTTAGATTTGATGGACTTTGGGACTGAGGTCATTGATGTAGAGAAAGAAGATACAAGGGCCGAGGACCAAGCCCTGGGGAACACCTCATTTGACTGGAATATATTTTGAGGTAGCTCCCTCCACCACAACTGCTTGCTGCCTGTCCTCAAGAATATTTTTGATCCAGGTGTTCAGTTGACCTCTGATTCCATAGCACTGTAATCTGCATACAAGCAGGGCGTGGCTGACCTTGTCAAAGGCCTTGGAGAAGTCAAGGACAATTGTATCAGCTTGGTTTCCTTCAGCTTTCCAGTTTGATGTGGTTTCGTTCAATACACGGTGAAACGTGTGCCATGAAATGATTCAAAAAAATCTTTTTATATGATTTCCTCTCCGACCAGTGCCCACGTGGCCTCGGCTCGCGAGGGCACGTGATTTGTGACTGACAGAACTTTATATTTTTGCTCTCAGCTTCGTCTGAGTGAGAATCGAATCCCTTTACTCTCTGTGACCTTGAATCTGAAGCCGGCAAGATGGCTGTGCATGCACTGCGCTCCTTTGTCTCATGTATTGGTACAGACCGGGCCTACACTATGATATCAAGTTGGTATAGTGTGGTCGGCTATGACAACTGATATATATATTAATTGAGTCACTGATGATTTTCAAGTCTCTCCATCCCCTGTGTGTGTGTGTGTGTGTGTGTGTGTGTGTGTGTGGGCTGTTGTTGCTGCTGTTTTGTTTGTTGTTAGTTGTGTTTTTTTTTAATAATAACGCAAGAACGTCCATGGTGTCAATTGTTACTTAACAACTCCAAGCTTCAAGATTTCTGTGGCACACAAACATTGGGATTATGTTAATAAGTCTACATGATTTTTTCAGTTGAATTGAAACATTAAGTCTTCGATGTTTTCTCCTTCTCAAAATCATGCCCCTATGCAAATAACTGCGGAAGAAATGTAAAATATACTGTTGGTAATTATTTGTCAGTTCATGGGTAATCAAGTGATAGTCATGATATTAATGAAACTGACAACGAAAACCTATCTGTTTTCCCATTTACTTTTCAGCTGGCGCCACACACATATTATTTGGCATGGGTTCAATACACGGTGAAACGTGTGCCATGAAATTATTCAAAAAAATCTTTTTTATGTAATTTCCTCTCCGACCAGTGCCCACGTGGCCTCGGCTCGCGAGGGCACGTGATTTGTGACTGACAGAACTTTATGTTTTTGCTCTCAGCTTCGTCCGAGTGAGAGTCGTATCCCTTGACTCTCTGTGAGTGTGACCTTGAATCTGAAGCCGGCAAGATGGCTGTGCAAGCCCTGCGCTCCTGCGGAACATACGTTCGACTGCTTTCGAACAATGCACCGGTCAGCTTTGTCCACAGCCGAAATGTGTACGTTTGGAAATTTTTAGTTTCGTTGAACTGGAGACATTTTTTGTGTAGTTCTGCCATGCGAACGCGTGCTCTTTTGCAACTTTTGTCTGCGTACTTCCACTTTTCAGACTTCCATGGTTGACATGAAGACACTCGGTGATAAGTCAGTACATAGTCTATAGATATGACATTGTCAGTCTGTGACACATAAAATTAACTTAAAAGCTCAACATTAGTTCACAAGTGGTTGACAATAATTGCTTTCCGGCTGTCTTTAAAGCAGGGTATTCAGTGATCGTCAATCAAGATGTCTGAAGTTGAACTGAGGTCAGTCGAGGTTAGGTGGGTTCTAACGGTAAAGGTCATTGATCACAAAATCAATTTGTAATATTGAAATATTTTATGGTCAGTACATATTTTGGAATGGTTTCTTCCGATTGCACAGCGTGTCGTTAGTACTAAGTTCAACAGCACTATTTCGGTATTTATAGTTAATGAGGTATATTATATAAAATATATAAATTATATGTACATGTAAAACTAAAACACTGAATTTACTTTAAGGTCAGTTTGAGAAAATGCACGAAAATGAGTATTCATGATGATTATGATGATTTTAGCCTAATCATCATCATCATTATTGTTATTACTGTTTTCTGTTTTATTATGGTAATAATGCAGTGTGCCAGTAGCGCTGCATGGCAATAGCCTAGTGCAGCTATCAGTCTGAAAATACTGGAGTGCAGTTTGCACCCCTGTGCATCTTCCTTTGTTCTCTCACAGAAGTAAGGAGAGGTGGGGAGAGGGGTGTCAGAATCTGAGAGTTGTGGAGGAAGGAATACTTTAATCATACATAAAGCTTTTTTTTTCAGGTTGTATGGAAATCAAATTCAGTTACTATTGAGTGAGATTGGGATATCTTATTACTCATAAGTCCCCCAACGCCCACCCCCTCCCATCCCCTTTATTTATTTATTTTTATTATTATTATTATTATTTTTTAATTTACAGTATAGTTCTGTGCTTATTATTTATCCATCAGAAGAGGCTTGTTTACTGATGACATTGCTGAGCTAGAAGGGCATTGAATTTTTCCCCCTGCTATTTCAGTGTTTTCCTAACTGTGTTTCTAACAGTCAGTTTGGGAAAGCAGTCATTTCCGAAAATGACACAGATTTTCAGACAATTCCAGATATGACTGCATCCAGTCGTATCCTGGCAATAACAGCAAAATGGTAATCTTTAATTCCCATTCTGCCTGATTTTCAGGGAAAAGCTTGAATGGTGAAAGATGCAGTTTATTGATGTCACTATGCCAGCAGGCCACTGCTATCTGAGTAACTTAAACACTCGGAGAGCTTTGATTTATTAAGCTGATGGACATTTCTCAGTTAGCAAACATGTAGAATACATGTGTAATGGCTTCTGACTATTTAACAGAAACAGTATACAGCAGGTACAAGCAAACAGGCAAGTGTTTACATGTGAAAAAGAAATAGTTGTCTAATGTGAGTGAATTGAATAAAGTACAACTGGAATGGGGAGAAGAAGTGAAAAGGACCACAGTGCAAACTGTCAGCCCAGTAAGTGCTCTGCCTCCCTCTCTCTCTCTTTTTCCCTCACACACACACACACACACACACACACATGCGCACACACGTACAGACACGCACACACACACACACACACACACACACACACACAGAACTTTATGTCCGTGCATCGTTTACACTATTACAGACTCTGCATTGGTGTAGGTGTGTTTGGAGAGGAGGGTGCTAGGGATGCATGGGATGGGTTGTAAGGTTATCTGTGTGCTACAAATGTACGATGTTATCATTTGAATTTATTTTGTGATATTGCAGAGGTGTGTGTGTGTGTGTCTGAGAGAGAGAGAGAGATGAAATAAAATGGTGTGTTTGACAATGGCAACAGTTGTATTACTTGTAATTATACTAACCTTACCTTTGCAGTTTGAAGAGATAAATTATACAGACGAGAAAATAAAACATAGTAGCATGTTGTGATGAAGGTACATAACAAAGTGCTATTGACACATAGTTCTGTGGACATCTTCCATTATTAACACACACATCCTTTTGGCATGGTTTATGTATCATGTGTGAACTTCTTTTCTCTACAATTCTGTCCTTCCGTTTCTAGTGTATATGACTTGGAGCCGACACACTTGTTTTGTTTGTGTGAAAATGTATGTGTGACGAGTGTGACCATGCTGGCTGCCTTTGTGTGTGTGCGCATGCTTTCCAGAAATTATTTTGTGTTCTTGATCATTTTTGTTCAGTTGTCAGTTTACTGAGACAGAATCATCAAAACATGTCTGTGATGTTAAGTGGAAAACTACAAAATGAATTTATTACGCCTACTTCACATAAAACCATAATCAGAAATTGATATCCAGAATTATTACCAGACCATTTCATTCTTATATAATGACAATATTTTTGCACATCTTGATGCATTTTCTGAGTTTGCATCGTTTTGACTGTATTTTTCATATCATTAACCAACTTTTCTAGTCTCTTACTATGTCATTATCAGACAAGAATACAGTACTCAAGACTGAGTGTGTACAGAAGAATTTTAAACTAAAGTATGGATACATAGAAGCACTTATTTGAATGTGCCAGAAAAAAACAAAGCAATAAACTTGCCATCTTACCTTCAAAGAAAAATTGAGTAGTGACCAACGAATGCCAAGAACAATAGTATTTTATGAAAAGAAACTGTGCATGTTCTGCTTGATTTACAAATTTTAATATGTGTATTGCATCTCTCTCTCTCTCTCTCTCTCTCTCTCTCTCTCTCTCTCTCTCTCTCTCTCTGTATATGTAGCGTATTATTTGATTTTCAAGCATAAATTTATGTAACCGGTATACTAACAGTGAAACAAAGGCTGCTCATCTTTCTTTCTTGTTGGTAGAATACAAACACTGCTGTAAAACCCATTGAACATTTTGTATCTGTGGGCTGGTTGTGTTCAGAGCATGGTGGCCCAATGTGGAGATGGGGCCTCCAGACGCCATCCTGGGGGTGACGGAGGCCTTCAAACGGGACACAAACCCAAACAAGATCAACCTTGGAGTGGGTGCTTACCGTGATGACAATGGGAAACCTTACGTCTTGCCATCAGTGCTGAAGGTGAGAAACTAGGGCTTCTCATAACACGTTTCAAGATGTGTCCTTGAATCTTTGAAAATGGAAAGGAAGCATTGCATTTTCACTGAGCAGGTCCACAGGTTGCTAGAAAAAATTCTACGACAAAGTAAGAAGAATGAAAATAGTATATTAGGGCTTCAGTCTGCCTTTGTATATATGTGCAGCAATGCATAGTTGACTAGAATGTGCAGTTTTAGATTTAGAGTGACCATGGCAAAAATTTTTAAAATGAATTATTTTCCTGTTGGGTATTGAATGCTATTTTCCGGTCATGACTTGGTTGATGTTCAGATTGTCTTTCCTTTCTTTTTCTTTTCATGTCAGGTTTGGTGAAGCTTTTGCCGTTTAGGTATTGATTTTGTTTGTGTCACACACCAGGCTCTCACACCAACACATGAATACAATATCTGCCTGCACACACGCAGACACACTTATTGTGCACATTCATGCGCATACACACACCCAAATACACACAAGTATGCATGCACATATAAATACACTTTTACTGTGCTCACATACACGCAAACACACACACACACAGAAGGATATATATATGCACATGCATGCACACACCACACACACATATATATGTACACATCTGCTGTGCACATTTACAAACACACACGCACATGCACATGCATGTTAACACCATGCATACATACGCGTGTATGATATACATCTACTGTGCACTTTTATACACACACACACACACACACACACACATATATATATATATATATGTATACAATAATACACGCACACTCACACACACACACACACACACACACACACACACACACATATGGAAGCATTCCAGAGCAGGTTCTAGGTCAGACATATCTATTATTTGCCCCAGTATCAATGTACATTTGCATTTTTGTGCACATGCCATTGCTCAGCGTGTAGGCACAGTGCTCCATTTGTTTACTGGCATTCTGAGTGACATATTTCTTGAAGTTACACATGTGTGTCCCTGTTTTGGCTACATGACCTTATCAGTTTCTTCAAGGTTCATAATTGTGTATGTCAGGGAGGTGGGTGGAGGGTAGTTTGTTTGGGTGGGGAGGGCTGCGATTGTTTTGTTTTTCTGCTTTTGCAATGCTGCATTTACATAAACATCAAAGGTCTTACTCTTAGAACAATTGATTGCTCATTTTGGAAGTGGTTGCTTATTTTGGGTTTGGTATGTTCTGCGTGATTGTTTTATTTGGGTTTGCTACGGTCTGTGTGATTGCTCATTTTGGATGTGGTTTGTTCTGTGTGATTGCTCATTTTGGACATGGTATGTTCTGTGTGATTGCTCACTTTGGATGTACGTGGTTTGTTCTGTGTGGTTGCTCATTTTGGATGTGGTTGTTCAGTGTGATTGCTCATTTTGGATGTGGTTGTTCTGTGTGATTGCTCATTTTGGATGTGGTTTGTTCTGTGTGGTTGCTCATTTTGGATGTGGTTGTTCTGTGTGATTGCTCATTTTGGATGTGGAATGCACTGTGTTGTCAGGCGGAGAAAGCTATCTTGGAAGCCAACATGGACAAAGAATATGCCGGCATCACAGGGGTCCCTGATTTCACCAAGGCAGCTGCTGAGCTGGCTTTTGGAGCTGACAGTCCAGTCCTCAAGAACAGTTTGGTGAGTTGAGTTTATTAAGATAAGATAGAACTTAATTGTTTGTAAATTCACAGGTATGTGTTTTTGGCTCATGTAAAGCTCAGTCACTTTAAAAACATGGCCATTCATTACAATCTGCATCACAGTAACTAGGTAAGAAAACACATGCCATTCTGACTGATTCAAACTGAAATACAAGAGGCAAGGCATTCAAGACACTTGTGAAACATACTTCATCCAGTAAAGGAATCATGAGAGAAAAAAGTGATCTAAGAAATCTTTAAAGTATGTGTCCTGTATTTAATATTGATAAGCTTGGGAGAAAAAAAAGGTGGGATCGAACCATGCATGATCAGTTTGGGAGCTAGTAGATTTGCTTATAGCGCTATGAGGTATCTGACGTCATTCAACCAAAATTGATATTTAAACTTGTGGTGTTTTCTAAATTTTATTTTTTTAAGATAAATTGATTACTGTAATTGAGGTAGTAACACAGTTTAACCCTTTCGCTGCCAGGAAAATAAGATTTAAGTGAAATCTATTTGCCAGGGTTTTTTCACAAAAAACGGGTATAAATTTTCCAAAAATTCTGTGCTCTTTGTTATTGGAGAAAGACCCATAAAAGTATACATTTTCTGAAAGGGAAATGAATAAAGAATACAAAACACATGATGTTTTCCCATTTTATATATTTTAAGTGACATGCTGTTGTTTTGAAATCAGTGGTTTGTTTTTTGTCACATTTTCAACTTGTTCATTACAAACATTAGTCAGGTAATTTGCACAAAAATATCATTTTCTGGACAAATGGACATCTGCACACACAAAATCATACTAGAACAACCACAATATAAAAAACTGAAAAAGAAATAGATGCATTGTGACTTCTGCAAGTGATAATATGGATGTGAGGCCACGCCCCCTCAGTCTCCACCCCCCCCTCCTCTTCACCCCTCTCACACGGTCACTTCATCCAGTTCTCATCAGACCGCGTTGGCTGAGTGCCAAGAAAATAGCTCATACGGCGTCCTGCTAAAAATTCGGTGACCTGTCGTCTGCTAGAGTTGAACAGCCGGCATCACTCACTGATAGTCGCATCTTGGCCACTCTCTTGATTGCTCCCTTTATTTTCTATCAAATCGTTCTATAAATGTTCACCACTGTCTTCTCCTTCGAATTTATGCTCCAATTCTTTCTGAGCATCAGCTAAAGAAAGTAATCTTGGTTGATTTAGTTCACCACGAGCGCATGTCTTGAGCACGGAGTCAGTCTGACATTTCGTTGAGTGAGCGAGGAGAGGAGCCAGGCAAAGACTGCGGCCAGTAACCCAACCAAAACGTTCAAATAAAGGACTGCCTTATGACGCAGATGGTGTTTCTAGCTATGAATAGAATCTAGAAAGATTCCCCAAGCTAAAGCTACCAGCATTTTTGTCAACGAACTGAATGCAAAGCAGGGAAAAGTCAGAATATTTCGATGACGAGTTATCTCGTCATTGTGGCAGCGAAGCATACATGCTTTCCATGACGAGTTATCTCGTCATATAGGCAGCCTAGGGGTTAAATCAATTTAAAAAAAAAAAAAAAAAAATTATATATATCTTGATTATTTAAGTTTATTTGTTTACAGAAGTGAGTCAAGAAAACATTCATTTGCGCATTTCAAATGAGTTTTGTTTCTTGTTTACTAGTATACTGAGTATTTCAGGCTGATACATTTGTATATTATAAGGTTGTGTTGTCATTTTCTGTGAAACGTTGGTAAGAATTCTTTTCTTTTTTGGTTTTCAGAACTGCACAACACAGGGTATTTCGGGTACTGGATCCCTACGCATTGGAGCTTCATTCTTTGTAAGCCTGAGATTTTGTTCTGCAGTGTAGCATGCATGAATGTAGTCTGAAGTTTTCATACTTGTTATTCAAGTTTTGATGTAAATATTGTGGGGTTTTTTGTTTGTTTGTTTGATTTTTGTTGCTTGTTGATATTTTATATTAGTGTTCAAGATTTTTTTGAGACTGTGGTTATTGTGAAGGAGCTTGGGTGATGTTTTTTTCTTCTCTGTTTGTGGGTTGCAACTTCCACGTTCATTTGTTTCTACAAGTGGGATAATACATCTATTGTCATTTTTACTGTGCTGTTTATGCAGCCATATGCCACTTTCAGGGATGTGCATGCTGGGTATGTTCATGTTTCCATAAACTACCAAACACAGCATGTGTAGTAAGATCTTAAACATGCATATAGATTGTTATAATGTTCTCTGTAGGAATATGCATGTGGAGGGTTCTGGTACTTGTGTGTGTGTGTGTATGTTGACCTTGAAGTGCATTCATATTTTCCATTTTGGGTCATAGCACTGCATATTTTCCAGTGTGGGTCATAGGTGATATTTCAATTCTCATTATTATTATTGTTGCTATTATGATAATTATTCTGAACATCTGTCTTGTGGCATCTGCTTGATTAAAGGGGGGTTACTTGTAATACTGTCAGCAAATTATTCTGGCACAATGTATTGTCAGTGGTTCTTGTATTTTTTAAATTGATATTTCAGAAGTAAAATCTCATGGTGTTAATATAAATTATGCTGTTGTTGTTTTTTTTACCCTAGTGCTCCCTGTTGAAGTGTAGACCCACTGACACTGTGACAGGTTTCCATTGTATCAAAACCATCTTGATCAGCTTTTGAAACAAAACCATTTCTGTCAATACAGAGATGACGTATGCATACAAACATGCACATATACAGTAAAGAGACAAATTGTGGTGGTTTGAAATTATAACTATATCATTTTAAGTTTGACTAAAATAAAAATAAAAATTACAGTTACAGTGCTGAAAAAAGTATGTTTTGTTATTTTCTATTGTAGAATCTTGCATGTATCATTGTACCTGTATTTACCTATGTTTGTGTGTATCTGCACTGATATTTACCTGTGTTTGTGTGTCTGTGCATGAACCTTTACAAGCACAAGAAACAATGAAATTGTGAGCATTTTTCTTCAGTTTTTTTTCTCTTGTTTCTGTCTGTCCTTCCTACTGTACCATTTCAGTGGCTTTCCTCCCACACTGCTCACTTTGAGTCCCCCATACAGCCACACCTGGGTTCATCTGTCACAGACTGAGCAAGCAGCGAGCATCCCCTTAGAGTGGAGACTGCTTGTGTGAGCATATGTTTCTCATACATCAGCCGGAATAAAAACCAAAACTTGGGTTTTTTTTTTTTTTTTTTTTTTATTTTGATACAGAGCTCAATACAAAGTTGCTGGGGTTGTTTGTGTGATTTCAGGCAAAGTGGTATTCGAAGAGCAAGGACTTCTGGATCCCAACTCCATCCTGGGGAAACCACACTCCCATCTTCAAGTAAATTCAGTGCTTCAAATGTTGAGAATAATAATAATGATGTTTATGCAGATTGACTCTTACACCTCCCAGGCAAGGAGCTTGTGGCATTCACAACACAAAGTTATACATACATGAACATACATGCATGAAGTTCATCTTTTATGAACAAGCGAGTGCATACACACAAAATCACACATGCACATGTACACATACACACACACACACACATGCAGACATACATACATGACCAGCAGAAGCCCATGAGTCAAGATGGTTGGCAGAGTGGAAAAGGTGCTTTTTTAGAGACTTTTTGAACTGAACTGGGGATAAATTGATAAATTGAGAAGGGCAGTTTGTTCCATACCACTGGCTAAGACAGGAATTTTTGGTTTATTCTGCAAACTCTTAGCATTCTAGAATCATGTGTAAAGATTTAGAAGGGGTATAGGTCTAAAGTAAGTCACAAAGGTGTGCAGTGTTCCACATAATGGAAGACTGAAGACATAACAATAGCATACTCTTTTCCAAACTTGGAGGAAAGAGGTTCCAACAAAAAGTGTTGGGTTATTCCTTTTTCTTTTCATCCTTCCAAAGAAGGTTCTTTTCTTTAGAATTTCATGCAATGTTACATGGAATGGAAGACTCCAGCCATAAAAAGAGTATAGTTGAGAAATAGTCTTTGGAGGAAAGAGTTTTCTTTACAATAAATGTTGTTGTTGTTTCCCCCTTTCCTTTCATCCTCCTAAAGAAGGTTGTTTTCTTAAGAATTTCATGCTATATAAAATGAATAATTCATAAAATGTATATCACATGGGAATATATCAAATGATAATAAAAGATTAATATGATGAAAGATAAAGAGCAACAAAGATATGTAATTGTATCACTGTTAAAAAGCACAGGAAATTGCTGTGTTGCTCATTCACTCATCCTTGCACACCACTCCAAAACTGAAAGTTGAATAAATGTACCACACTTGAAAAGCAAAAAAAGAAGGAAAAAAAGTTAATTGGAAATAACAGCAAGAGGCCATGGGTGGAGGGAGGGAGGGACTTGATAATTACTAACATAAAATCAGATATATGAATTGAAAGCTATCAGTCACATAAACTCCTAGGTGTACACAGGTATTTCTGCATATGACAAAGAATAAATTATAATACCACCTTCACAGTAAACTGAAACCATCCCTCTCTCCTGTCCCCATTCTTTCTCTCTCTTACACACTGACAAACACATACGCAACACACAGACTCACACAAAGTACACAAATATCATGACAAGGGTAAATGCTTCAATGAAATTCAAAAATTGATCTTCATGCATGTGAAGAAAGCTAGAGAAGGAGAAAGGGAGAGAGACAGTGACAGGCAGGAAACATCTGGAAGGGTGATTAATTTTGCAGATACATGTACTCACAGGAAGCCAGTCACTTTTCTTTAATCGGCTGTCAGTCCATGTCACTTTAAATTTGATTTTCTTATGCCCTCCAGAAACTAGATTGTTTTATCCAATCTGGTCTTCTACGTTTACAGAGCTCTAAAACATTTATTTATGGTTATAGTTTTGAATTACAAAAGAAATGTGAATTTAAAAACAAAACAAAAAAAACAATATTATTGATAAGTCTTTGTCCTTTTACAAGATTCACTTGTGTGATTGGTGTATGGGGTTTGGAGCCTAGACCAAATCTGAATTAAACATTTCACATCTGTCTCTCTGCTCCCCAAGAGGTCAAGGAGATGAAGTTAGGTGTAGAATACTGCACTACTCCTTCCCTCCATCCCACCTGTCCAGTTTGTCACAGTTCCTATCATGCACCATCAACTTTTTGCTGAGTGACACTTGATGATTGGGAACATAATTTATACTGAACATCTGTTTCCTGTCTTCCTCCGTAGCAGTACAGCCATTCATCACAAATATAGATATGGCTGCAGATCAAGAGTGTTGTAGAATTTTGTTGTTGTTGACACTGCAGATTTTCCCACATCTCTACATCTCTCCCCCCAGGGAATTTTGAAGTGTGTATATATAGAGAAAAATTGAAATATGTTTGTTGATTACGATTAACGTCATGATCCGAGAAACTGAGATTGTTACTGTGTAGAGGGAGGAAACTACTGATTTGGAAGAGGGATATCAATTGATGGAAACTGGGGGGAAGGGAAATTTCTGAAAGGATGGAAAGTATGTGTTTGAAATGATGGAAGGTATAATGTGTAAAGGATGGGGTAACATAAGTTTTAAGTCATGGAATATTCATGAAAGGATGCAAAATATTTACTTGGAAATGGTGGAAAGAGCTTGTTGCACTAGATTATAAACAACAACAAAAAACAGCAAAAAACAACATATAGATAGTGTGAATGAGAAAGGGAACTTGACAAGTAACACATTATAGCTTTAAAGTGTTTGCATTTTCAGACATGCCGGCTTACAGGTCAAACCGTACCGCTACTACGATCCAAGCACATGTGGTTTTGACTTCAAAGGCGCCATGGAAGATATTTCAGTGAGTGAAGCCTTTTATTTCTTTTTTTCTTTTCTTTTTTTTCCTCTAAAGTGATAGTTTTCGAAAAATGGGGCAAAATGCATGATGCAGCAGCAGCACCTTAAAAGCTCAGTATTGTTGCCAGAGAATTGAACGCTGCCCTTAGTCTTAAGTACTAAAATGGTTTATGGCTAAATATGTGCATTCGTTGGAGGTAGTAATTGACTGACAAGTGTTTGCACACTGTTGTGCTTCAAGCAATGTCTTGTGGATCATCTTCTTGCATCCACTGTTCATTATCGTTGCACATCAACATAGTTATATATGATATGCAGGTTTTGTTTTCAGTTTCTTGTGTTCAATTCAGGCATATTTTTAAGTCAGTAATTCTCTCTGTTGTCAGCGAACCTGGCTATATCAGTGTACTCGCTACATCCAGGCCCCAAGCCCCGCTTCACTTACCTCCCCTCACTCACCATCCTTTTGTTGTTGTTGAACAGTCTGTAAGCCTTCTTAAGGCTTTGTTGGTAAACTTCCATGTGTATAATGGCTCATTCATTTTTTGTTGATGGTGGTGGTGGTGTTTTTTTGTTGTCTTCATAGAAAATGCCAGAAGGATCAGTCATTGTGTTACACGCCTGTGCCCACAACCCTACAGGTGTGGATCCTAAGGTGAGTGTTCATGTGTGTGTGTGCACACAAATGTACACAAGAGTATGATACTCTTGCACTTATTAAAATTCTCATTAATTATTGTGCACACAAGCATACAGACACACACACACATGCACACACACACATGCATTCACACACATGTACACTTCTCTCTCTTATCCTCTCCGTCATCCCTGTCTATGTATTTCTCCTGTATGATTTGTTATTTTCGTCCATAAAGGTTTCTTTAAAAAGAATCAAACCAAAGTGCACAGGAGGCACATTATTTTATTTTTGGTATGTATAGATATATAGTAGATCTAAAAAGATATCAGCTGACTTGGAAAGATAGTGAGCAACCGTCTGCATACTGTGAGAAGGGCATGTTGCAAAATACCACTTGTACAGCAACAAAAAATCCCAGCTTACTGAAAGATGTAAAATGAAGAAATATGTCAACACCACCAGGGTACATAGGGGGTTGGGGGTGGGGTGGGGTGTGGCTCCTAGAAAAGGATGTTGCAAAAATATTATAATATATATTGATTGAAACTGATTCATTTTATTTTTGAGAGTTGTGTCTGTTTTTCCGTGGAAACTTGGCAGTTGACATAATAGTAAATGAAAATGCCCCCACACATCCCAATCCTTCAAGACATGAGTGTGTAAGATGAGGTGAACCTTTTACTACATATGTATATATACCTGTATGTACAGTATGGTTCATGTAATTTGTAACTTTTTCTTTCATATAAAGCACTCTGTACAAATTTTATATTGATTATGATTTTTATTACTGTTGTTATCATTATTATTGTTGTTGTTTGACAGCTTACAGTTTTGATGAGCAAAAATGACCACTTTCGTGTTTGATCTTCAGATAAGTAAGAATGCTTCTGCTTCAGGGGGCTTGTATACTCCTGGTTCTTGCTGACGCAAAGAAAACCATACCCCCCCTCTCTTTAACCCATCCGTGGTTGTTGTTTTTTTAAAAAGGATGAAAAAAGATCAGTAAAGATTCATGTTTTTCAACTCAAATATTTCATCACATTTGTTGAATATTAAAACATACAATAATATTACCATATAGAATGTGATTTTAAAGATTGGCTTATACTTCTTCCTGGACTATTTAGATTAATTTACATAAATTTGTTTTTTTTTATTTTTTTTACAGATATTCAAATAAATGTTGTTATATATGTATCAAAGTGTAATAGGCATTATCATTGCATAACACTTTATAAAACAAATGACATATTTGTGCATCTACATGGGTTCAGTGCATTTTCAACTTTAGAGTTTACAGCAAAGATGATGGCTAGCAGTACTAGGGAAAATATAAACGAGTGTATGGGGTGAGCATTCTATTTTTCATATGTGTTGTTCTGTTGCCTTATTGATGAAACATCAGTTAAGATATGATGGAAACCATTTTTCTTTCATTCATTGTACTGCATCTCTGATGTACTTGCTTAAATTTGTTCATTATATATCAGAATGTCTTGCTCTCTCAGATATGTATTGATGCCTGGTTGTGCTTTACCAATTGGCACTTTCAAGCCCTCATTAGAATGATAAGGCATACTATTTCATTTGGTTCTATATCAAGTGATACAAAATTTTCATTAAAGGAAATAATAATAATAATAAGGTATAATATTTGATTTGGGCTTATATCAGATACTGCCATTTTTTCATTAAATGAAAATTTCTGACATTGGAAACAAAATTTTCAAATTATTTTCTGCCTCCCCCCAGAAAGAGGGACATACTAACACACTAACAAACACAGGCAGTCCCACAAATAACATTCTTTGTATTTTTTTCACTGCTGCTGTCAGTATCTTGCTTTTTTTCAGACAATAAAAATTCTCACCAGCAGTCAACTCCTGTTTTCCTTGTTCTGTACTATAGTAGTTGTCTTAAAAAAAAGAAAGAAAGAAAGAAACAGAAAGGGAAAAAAAGCTGTATTCATTAGTGTACTATTGCATATTTTTAGTTACATTTGTTTAAGATGCACTTCATTATTTTTCTGTAGTATGATAATGTGTCTGTCCATCTTGTTTGGATATTCTCTGGGGTTTTTTTTGTTTTGTTTTTAATTAATGAAATATTTTGAAATATTTAAAAGAAATATATTTTCTTTTGTTACATTTGTGATGGGTAGCTGTCATATTGTTTTTTTCTCTTTTTTCATGCTTTTTTTTTTTTTAATTGATTGTAAACAGCTGATATTAAGACAATTATTAAACGGGATTTTTTTTTCCTGACAGTTACTGATGAATGAAAGAGACCATTTAAAAAAAAACACCACCATACCTTTCAACTGAGGCTTATTGATTTGTTTTGGATTTTTTTTTTTTTTAACAGTTAATGGATGTTGTTTGCCAGGTTTTTTTCTGTCATAAAATTTTTCACCTCATTATTTCATAACTCATACAGGGTTTACCTAGGTTTAAATCCCACTTTTTGTTTGTAACATTTTTCATTTAAAACATTTCCCAAAAATTTATTCATTTGGATTTTGGTATGTCCATATAAATGATTCTGTTTTCGGTGCACAGTGAAAGCAGATATCCCAATCTGTGTGTTAGCGTGTGCGCACATATGCATGTTAGTCATGCTCTCTTCAAAGACTGTTTATCTGTCTTTTTACGTCATGCTGTCTTTGGGGACTTTGTGTACAATGATATTTGGTTTGATAATGTCAGAGACTTTTGCCTCTGGTTATTGTAGACTGACAAGTTCTCACACAGAAGGCAGCCGTGGCATTGCAGTCCTTTCAGAGAGAAAAGTGCAGATAGGGGTAGGTCTCTCAGAGCTTACACAATCCAGAATCCTGACGTTGTTGTTGGAAACTAAAATAGGGTTTATACAGGTTTTAAAAGTTTTGTAAGAATTAATATTTGAAAAAAAACCAAGGGGTCTTTAAAGGAGTGATCCAGGTTTTTCACTATTTTAAATTTTGGCCACTACTGATACACTGATCACAAAAAAACAACAAAACCATCAGACATTGTTCCTGTCAGTGATGAAGCAAAGCTGCAAAATGATCCACTTGAAATTGAAGCTTAAAGTTAAAAAATAATTTATAAAAACTCAGTCCCAAAAGAATCTTTGTAACTGAAATGAAGGCACTCATAATGCCATGCATTACATGAGAAATTTTTTGGCCTTTTATGTTTTTAAAGGTTTTTAAAAATTGGTGATAAAAGACCTGTATGAACCATGAAAACCATACTAACAACCTGATCTGGTGGACATGATTTTGCTGGCCACTAAAAAATATGGGTGAAATTGGGCGCTTTTCCCTGTTTTTTTGTATTTTAAAGCAGGATTTGGTGATAAGTAAGACTGTATATATTTTTTTTAATTTTCTTCTTTTTTTTTCTTTTTTTTTATATATATACATTTAGCAGCTTGCATGCTGGTACAGGCAGGAGAGATTTCCTTTCCAGGAAATTGGCTGCAGCCTGTCACAGGCAAGCAGAATATATTTTTTTTTAATCCTACACTTTCCAGTGTATGGTCTGGGAAATTGAAGTGGTAGAATTATCTTCAGGATGACTAAGTGAATTGTGGAAACCATTATGCACAGCAGACACTCCAACAGGTACAGGCAAACCCAGGCAGGCAGAAAAGTACTCCCGACTATCAGAATGTGTTTGAAATGAAACAGTTCTTGGGTCTGACTTTACTAATGGGCATGGTTATTTTTTCAAGAAAACTGATTTGACTCAAAGGACGACAATCACATCTATCTTGTTATCACTTAGAGTAGTCACAATGAACTGTGCACATGTCTCTCTTTTTTATTGTGGTTGTTCTAGTATGATTTGTGTGTACAGTTATTATCCATTTGTCCAGAAAATAGTATATTACTATGCAATGACCAAACTAATGTTTGTGATGAACAAGTTGAAAATCTGGGAAAAAAAAAACAGCCATAACTGATTTCTAAACAATTGCATGTCTTTGGAAAAATAAAATATTAGAAACCATAACTTATTTTTGTAATCTTTATTCATTTACCTTTCAGAATTTTTTTTCTGAGTCTATCTGCAATAACAAAGCGCACGGAATTATTTGAAAATATAGACCTGTTTTTATGAAAAAAAATCCTGGCAAATAAATTTTACTTGAATTTTATTTTCCTGGCAGCAATGGGTTAAGTGGAACAACCTCCACTTTGTCTGGATGTATCTTTCCAAAAGATGTTGGGGTCTGCATTAATGTTTGGTCAAAACGTGGTGTGATGGCTTAGTGGTAATGCACCCAACTAGGATGTAAGTATCTAGGAGTTTGATTCCCTTGCATGGGCCAGGATTTTTACTTCCCCTTCCACTAGATGTTGAGTGTTGGTCTAAGTGCTAGTCTTTTGGATGAGAAGATAAACCAGAGTTGCATGTGCTTTTAACAGATGTAAAAGAACACATGGCAACAAAAGGGTTGTCCCTGGCGAAATTCTGTATAAAAACTGACATTGATTGTTAAACAAATACATGTGCACACAGGAAAAAGGAGGGGAAAAAATGGTTGTCAGTGCACTGTGAAGAGACACCCTCCCTAGAGAAAGGAGCCTAAATTTCTCATAGAGAAATCTGTTATGACAAAAAAAGCACTTTGATATCATACAATTTGTGTGTGTGTGTGTGTGTGTGTGTGTGTGTGTGTGTGTGTTACTCTTTGTCATTAGAGATTTCTTTGTGTGAAGTTTCGGGTGCACTCCCTGGGGAGAACACATTACTACAGTGAACCACCTTTTTTCTTCTTTTTTTCTCCTCTGCCTGGAAGTGTACTTATTTTCTTGTCAAAGGTAGATTATTCTACAGGATTCCTCCAGGGACAACCCTTTTGTTGTTGTTGGTTCTATTATGTGTGCTAAGTGGCTAAGTGCATACTTCACACATGACTATGGTTTATCATGTCATTCCAATGACCAGTATCCAGACCACCCTGTCAAGTCAGGTCATTAGATCTGCTACTGGTAACCTGTAATCCAGTACAACCTGTTCAGGGTCGGGTTGCCGACGACTAAACCGGCACTCCCACCACTCCCTTCTGGGACTGGTGAGGCGGGTGGCTAGACACCCTTATGGAGATCCATAAAAGGGCGTCGGCTCAGGAGAGCCACCGACGGCCATCTAGCTCCACCGTGCTGTGTGCATGCCACACGCAGTTGGCCCCCGGGGTGTGTCTACCCATGCATGCGAAGCCTGGATCCGGCAGAATCTGTGGAAGAAACCTATCGGTTCAACGGAGAGGAAGGCGGTTACAGCAACGCACTGTGGAGTGCAGAGAGCAAGATGAGACACCGAAAGGATATCTTGGTCATCCACTGCATCCGTGCTCATCCTCCAGTCGTCTCGACTTAGTCTTGCCACTGGAAATTGGTGGACCCGGACGAGAGAGTGAGGTCGACGTTGCGCAACTCCTCTTCACTTTAAACAAACTCATCGCGCAAGTCATCAGTCATCCTAAATGACCTTTCATCCTTCATCATTTCATCACCCCAAGTCCTGTGGCGACAGGCGAGCGACGAAACGACAGGTGTGGGTACACTGGCAGTCGCAGCCGCAGACCTGCACGCAGGCGGCTCAGGCCATAGGGTCGTTCTTCGTCGACAGGAGCAGCGATGGAGCTCGGCAGCCGTCTGAGCGTCTGAGCAGCCCTCTTTAGGAATGCACTGCTCACCTCCCTGGCATGAGGAAGGGGCTAGAAAAGGTGCCCTAAAAATTGCCTGCTCCATATCACCCTGGCCAGCATACCGCGGCTGGCGGGGACCCTACATCAGCGGTCGAAACAAAGAGAAAGAAAAGAAAAAAACAAGGATCGTTCCTCTCACCATTGGTGCTTGGAACATAAGGACTCTCCTGGACAGAGATAACGCGGACAGACCCCAAAGGAGAACAGCACTAGTTGCATCCGAACTCGCCAGATACAATATCGACATCGCAGCCTTGAGTGAGACTCGGCTTGCAGGCGAAGGCGAGCTCTGTGAACGGGGATCTGGTTACACCTTCTTCTGGAGTGGACGAGGAAGCGAAGAGCGACGTGAGGCTGGTGTTGGTTTTGCAGTAAAAACAGCACTTGTCAGCAAGCTAGCTGGAATCCCAAAGGGAGTCGACGATAGGCTTATGACCATGAAACTCCCACTGGCATCTGGCCAGAAGCACCTCACCATTGTCAGTGCCTACGCCCCAACCATGACCAACCCGGATGAAGTGAAGGCGAAGTTCTACGAGGACCTTCACTCTGTCATTGCTGCCATCCCTAAAGCAGACAAGCTCATCATTCTTGGGGACTTCAATGCTAGAGTTGGCTCTGACTACATCTCCTGGGATGGAGTGATTGGAAAGCACGGTGTGGGCCACTGCAACCCAAATGGATTGCTTTTGCTTCAGACATGTGCAGAGCACGAACTGCTGATAACCAACACAGTTTTCTGCCTCCCTACCCGTAACAGGACGTCATGGATGCACCCTCGCTCAAAGCATTGGCATCTCATCGATTATGTCATCGTCAGGAAAAGGGATAGGCAAGATGTACGTGTAACAAAGACCATGTGCGGCGCCGAGTGTTGGACAGACCATCGCCTTGTAGTCTCGAAGCTGAATATTCGAATCCAGCCCAAGAGACGCCCCCAAGGCCAGAAGGCTCCAAAACGGCTCAACATTGCTAAGCTGAAAAACATCACCATCAAACAGTCCTTTGTGGAGCTGCTGGAAGATCGTCTGGAATCCGCCTCTCTGAACAACCAGAATGTGGAGTCTGACTGGAGGACCCTGCGTGAGCTGATCTATAGTACAGCTTCAGAGACCCTGGGACCCATGACCAGAAAGCACAAAGACTGGTTTGATGAAAACTGTGATGAAATCAAGCAGCTTCTGGATGAGAAACGCCGTCTGCATCAAGCCCACCTGAGCAACCCAAAGTCCACATCAAAAAAGGATGCGTACAATGCCATCCGCAGGACTGTTCAGCAAAAGTTACGCCAGATGCAGGATAAGTGGCTGAGTGACAAAGCTGATGAGATCCAGGGATATGCTGACAGGCACGATATGAAGAGGTTCTATGATGCCTTAAAAGAAGTCTACGGCCCCACATCCTCAGGATCATCCCCCCTCCTCAGTGCAGATGGGAATACCTTGATCACCGAGAAGGAGAACATTCTCAAACGATGGGCTGAGCACTTCAACAGTGTCTTAAATCGCCCTTCCTCCATAAATGATGAAGCCATAGACCGTCTCCCACAAGTCCCCACCAACGAAGCACTGGATGATCCGCCAACACTTCTTGAGACCCAGAAAGCAATCCGTCTGCTATCCAGTGGCAAAGCACCTGGCTCAGACTCCATACCAGCAGAGGTCTACAAGGATGGAGGCACTGTTCTGACTGAGAAGCTTCATCAGCTGTACTCACTCATGTTGAAAGAAGAGACGATCCCCCAGGATTTCAAAGATGCATCTATCATTCACTTGTACAAGCGAAAGGGGAACCGGCAAGCCTGTGATAACCATCGGGGCATTTCCTTGCTCTCCATCGCAGGCAAGATACTTGCCAGGATCCTACTAAACCGCCTCACAGCATACCTTGACCAAGGTCATTTGCCTGAGAGCCAATGTGGATTCCGGAAAGAGCGCGGAACCACCGACATGGTGTTTGCTGCAAGGCAGCTGCAAGAGAAATGTCAGGAGCAAAATGCTGATCTGTTCTCCACCTATGTCGACCTCACTAAGGCCTTTGACACCGTGAGTAGAGAGGGACTGTGGAAGATCATGGCCAAGTACGGATGCCCTCAGAAATTTATTTCCTTGGTCAGCCAATTCCATGAAGGCATGCAGGCTCGAGTCCAGGACAATGGCGAAACATCTGCTCCTTTTGCTGTCACAAATGGTGTCAAGCAAGGCTGCGTCCTGGCTCCAACGCTGTTCAGCCTCATGTTCTCTGCAATGCTTACTGATGCCTTCAGAGATGGCGATGTTGGAATCGGCCTAAAGTACCGAACAGATGGCAAGCTGTTTAACCTCAGAAGGCTTCAAGCAAAAACGAAGGTCATGACAGACATCATCAGAGACTTTTTGTTTGCTGATGACTGTGCCGTCAACGCTGGATCTGAAGCTGACATGCAACTCAGCGTCGACAAGTTTGCCACTGCCAGCAGGAACTTCGGCCTTACCATCAGCACGAGGAAAACTGAAGTTCTCCATCAGCCAGCCCCAGGGAAACCCTACGTTGAGCCCAACATCACAGTCAACGGTCAGAGACTCAGTGCGGTGGAGCGGTTCACATACCTTGGCAGCACACTGTCACGAAATGCGACCATCGATGATGAAGTGAATGTCAGGATTGCAAGAGCAAGTGCAACTTTTGGTAGACTCAGTGCAAATGTCTGGAACAGAAGAGGCATTAGTCTTGAGACCAAGCTAAAGGTCTACAGAGCAGTAGTTCTCCCCACACTACTGTACGGCTGCGAAACTTGGACAGTGTACCAACGACATGCCAAGAAGCTGAACCACTTCCACACAACATGCCTCAGGAAGCTACTGAACATCAAGTGGCAAGACAGGACCCCAGACACAGAGGTGCTCGCAAAAGCCACCCTTCCCAGCATCTTCACCATCCTGATGCAGTCCCAGCTTCGCTGGGCTGGACACGTGGTGCGCATGCCAGACCATCGGCTGCCCAAAAGGCTCTTCTATGGCGAGCTGCAACAAGGGAAGAGATCACACGGAGGTCAGAAGAAGCGCTTCAGAGATACTCTGAAAGTCTCTCTTAAAGCGTTTGATATCAACCCTGACTCCTGGGAGGAATCTGCAGTGGACCGTAACAAATGGCGCGCTGCTGTGCACAAAGGCGCCAAGTTGTGCGAGGCCAACAGGACTGCTGCAGCTGTTCAGAAGAGGCAGGCCAGAAAGTCACGGGCAAACAAGCTCCCTGACAATGATATGCCTGTCTTTGTCTGCCCCAACTGTCAGCGAACATTTCGTGCGCAGATTGGACTATTCAGCCATCTGCGCACTCACAGATAGACTCATGAGCATCCTTCCCCCCACCCCACCACCACCCTCCCCCCATCCCCCATCTGGATGACAACGATGGTCATCATCGATCTCGATGGACACACCACCATCCAGACCACCAGTCTGGCAAGTGTTGGATTTGATCCCTTGCGCTTAGATTCTCTCACTTCCAATGCAGACGCTTTACCACTAGGCCACCCCTCCACACTCCACACAGTATAATGATTCAGTGCATTGTGGTGACTGTGTTCTGTTGTTTTGCTGACAGAAAGAGCAGTGGACGGAGATGAGCAAGGTTATCAAAGACAAGAAGCTTTTCCCCTTTTTCGACATGGCCTACCAGGGCTTTGCCAGTGGCGACATTGATCGCGACGCTTTTGCTGTGCGGCAGTTTGTGGCGGATGGCCACCAGGTGGCGCTGGCACAGTCGTTTGCCAAGAACATGGGGCTCTACGGTGAGGAGCATGTGTGTGTGTGTTTGTTGTGTTATGTTGTGTTGTGTGTGTATGTGTGCATGCATGCATGCATGTGTTCGTGTGTTATGTTGTGATGATGTGTGTGTGTGTGCATATGATTTGATGATGTGATTGTGTGTGTGTGTGGGCATGTGTGTTGTGTTGTGATGATGTCTTGTGATTGAGTGTGTGTCATCGAATGAGTGAGTGCGTTTGTGTGTATGTGTTTGAATATGTATGATTGCATTTGTGAGTGTGTGTGTATGCTTGTATGTGTGTGTGTGAGTGGGTCTCTGCATAGGTCTGCACTTGTGTGTGAGCACATGTGATTTCTGTGCCTATATATGTTTTTTTGTGTGTGGCTAGCACACAGACACAAACACACACACACACACATACAGACACAAACACACACACACACACACACACACACACACACACACACACACACACAGATTTTTGGTGCTTTGGCCAGGTGATGGCAAAACAGCCAGGAATTGGGACCCAAGAGTGAACAGCATTCCTGTGCACACACACAAAAAAGAAAAAAGTCTATCAGTTTGTGCAGAAGTCTTTTATTAATGAAGAGGTCCTTTGAAAATTGTTTTTAGATATTGGTGCAATAAGTCAGCAGTGATATTCTTATGGCTGTTTCTGTTACCTGGCTTTAACTTACATTTTACTTAAACTTTTTTTTTTTTGTAGTATGTTTATTTACTAAGATATATATGCTGATTTTTGAGAAACTGTAAGTTGCACATAGTATCTCTTGACCTTTATGTTTGTTGGTTGTTGTTTTTTGCAAACATGTGGGTGCTTCCACATAGACTTGACTAGTCTCTTGACACTCATTTGTATGTCTTTTTCATACATTAAGGATTGGGTGCTTTCAAATGACTTGATTACATCTCTTGACCTTTATATGTTTGTCTTGGTTTTTTTGGTGAACATTTGGGTGCTTTCACACAGACTTAACTATATTATATATCTCTTGACATTTATGTTTTTTGTGTTTATCTTCTTTTCAGGTGAACCTGCAGGCACATTCACAGTGACTTGACTTCATCTGTTGACCTTTATGTGTTTGTCTGTTTTCTCAGGTGAACGTGCTGGTGCTTTCACAGTGACGTGTGACTCAGTGGATGAAGCCAGCCGTGTGATGTCTCAGATAAAGATCCTCATCCGTCCTATGTACTCAAATCCCCCAGTCCATGGGGCTCGCATCGCTGCAAAAATCCTGAACACGCCTGATCTCCGCTCACAGTGGTCAGTCAGTATATGGTGTTTGTATGACAGAGAAAACAATAGACGACATTACAAAATGGACAAGAAAAACATTTGCAGAGACTCAGGCTTTTTATCGCAACCAACAGACCTGGAGGAATCTCATGAACATTTCTATGTGCAGAGCCCCAGTGACTTGAGGGAGAAGAGGCAGTTGATGGGGGTCAGTCTGTTATATTCCAGACCCTGTTGTTACTGTATTCCACACCCTGCTGTTCCTTACTGCATCATACACCCTGCTGTTACGACATTCTACACCATGCTGTTCCTTACTACATCATACACCCAGCTATTCCTTACTACATTCCACACACTGCTGTTCCTTACTACATCATACACCATGCTATTACTACATTCTACACCCTGCTATTACTACAGTCCACACTCTGCTGTTTCTTACTACATCATACACCCTGCTGTTACTACATTCCACAGTCTGTTGTTCCTTACTACATCATACACCCTGCTGTTTCTTACTACATTCCACAACCTGCTGTTACTACATTCCACACCCTGCTGTTCCTTACTACATCATACACCCTGCTGTTTCTTACTACATTCCACAACCTGCTGTTACTACATTCCACACCCTGCTGTTCCTTACTACATCATACACCCTGTTATTACTACATTCCACACCCTGTTGTTCCTTACTACATCATATACCCTGCTGTTGCTACATTCTACACCTTTCTGATCCCTACTACATCATACACCCTGCTGTTCCTTACTACAAACACATTGCTGTTACTACATTCCACACCCTGCTGTTCCTTACTACAAACACATTGCTGTTACTACGTTCCACACCCTGCTGTTCCGTACTACATCATACACCCTGCTGTTACTACATTCCACACCCTGCTGTTCCTTACTACATCATACACCCTGCTGTTCCTTACTACATACCAAACCCTGCTATTACTACATTCCACACCCTGCTGTTACTACATTCCACACTCTGCTGTTCCTTACTACATCCCACACCCTGCTTTTACTACATTCCACACTCTGCTGTTCCTTACTACATAATACACCCTGCTTTTACTACGTTCCACACCCTGCTGTTCCTTACTACATCCCACACCCTGCTATTACTACGTTCCACACCCTGCTGTTCCTTACTACATCCCACACCCTGCTATTACTACATTTCACACCCTGCTGTTCCTTACTACATCCCACACCCTGCTATTACTACATTCCACACCCTGCTGTTCCTTACTACATCCCACACCCTGCTATTACTACATTCCACACCCTGTTGTACCTTACTACATCATACACTCTGCTATTACTGTGTTCCACACCCTGCTGTTTCTTAATACATACACCCTGCTGTTACTACATTCCACACTTGCTGTTCCTTACTACATCATACACCCTGCTGTTACTGCATTCTACACCCTGCTGTTATACATTCCACATCCTGCTATTACTACATTCTACACCCTGCTGTTACTACATTCTACACCCTGCTGTTCCTTACTACATTCCACATCCTGTCATTACTACATTCTGCACCCTGTCGTTACTACACCCTGTCAATACTACATTCTACACCCTGTCGTTATTACATTCTACACCTTTCTGTTCCTTAAGTACTACATTTCACATCCTGCTGTTAATTCATTCTACACCCTGCTGTTACTACATCCACACCCTGTTGTTACTACATTCCACACCCTGTTACTACACTTCACACCCTGCTGCTACTTACTACATTCCACACCCTGTTGCTACATTTCACACCTTGCTGTTACTTACTACATTTCACACCCTGTTGTCACTGCATTACACACCCTGCTGTGACTACATTCCACACCCTGTTGCTACATTTCACACCTTGCTGTTACTACATTCCACACCCTGTTGTCACTGCATTCCACACCCTGCTGTGACTACATTCCACACCCTGTTGCTACATTTCACACCTTGCTGTTACTTACTACATTCCACACCCTGTTGTCACTGCATTCCACACCCTGCTGTTACTTACTACATTTCACACCCTGTTGCTACATTTCACACCTTGCTGTTACTTACTACATTCCACACCCTGTTGTCACTGCATTCCACACCCTGCTGTTACTTACTACATTTCACACCCTGTTGCTACATTTCACACCCTGTTGTCACTACATTCCAAACCCTTTTGTTACTACATTCCACACCCTGTTGTCACTACATTATACACTCTGCTGTACCTTACTACATTCCACACCCTGCTGTTACTACATTCCACACCCTGTTGTCACTACATTCCACACCCTGTTGTCACTACATTCCACACCCTGTTGTCACTGCATTCCACACCCTGCTGTTACTTACTACATTTCACACCCTGTTGCTACATTTCACACCCTGTTGTCACTACATTCCAAACCCTTTTGTTACTACATTCCACACCCTGTTGTCACTACATTATACACCCTGCTGTACCTTACTACATTCCACACCCTGCTGTTACTACATTCCGCACCCTGTTGTCACTACATTCCACACCTGTACCTTACTACATTCCACACCCTGCTGTTACTACATTCCGCACCCTGTTGTCACTACATTCCACACCCTGTTGTCACTACATTCCACACCCTGTTGTTACTACATTCCACACCCTGTTGTCACTACATTCCACACCCTGTTGTCACTACATTATACACCCTGCTGTACCTTACTACATTCCACACCCTGCTGTTACTACATTCCGCACCCTGTTGTCACTACATTATACACCCTGCTGTACCTTACTACATTCCGCACCCTGTTGTCACTACATTCCACACCCTGTTGTCACTTTGTACATTGTAGATCCTGCTGTTACATAATCCTGCCATTAAGAATTGTCTGCTGCGATTTTGAACAAACAAACCATGTGTTGTTCAGGTTGAAGGAGGTGAAGGGCATGGCTGACCGCATCATCATGATGCGCACTCAGCTGAGGGATGGACTGGCCAAGGAGGGGTCCACCAAGAACTGGCAGCACATCACAGACCAGATTGGCATGTTCTGCTTCACCGGCCTCAAGCCTGACCAGGTGAGACTCATTCCCCTCCCTTTCCATTCCCAGTGCCTGGGTGTGAAGACTGCTTGCCAGGGTGTGTGTGCCTGATGGATGCTTGCACAAGATGCAGTGTTCCTACTGGTTTGGCCAGGTTCAGTGGTTTGGCCAGTATCATTTTGTTAGTGTCAGTGGTTTTGCCTGCATCGGTGAATTGGCTTGTATCAGTGGTTTGGCCAGTGTCAGTGGTTTGACTAGTAGTTTGGTCAGTGTTGTTCATTTGGCCATTGTTCTGGCTAATATTGAAACAGTTTTGACCAAAGACTTAAGTCGATGTTGATTATATTTGGCCTTCAAAGGATAGATTGTGTTGATATGTGTTTCTGTGTTGATATATATTTCCCAATGTTTTGATAGATTTGTTTTCATTTTGTCTTTTAATCATTTTTATTATTGTTTTGTTATTTTTCTCCTGTCTGACACTTGAAGTGTGTGTGTGTGTTTTGCCAGGTGGAGAAACTGACCAAGGACTTCTCTGTGTACCTGACCAAGGATGGACGTATCTCAGTGGCCGGTCTGTCGTCCAAGAATGTGGGGTACCTGGCAAAGGCCATGCACGAGGTCACCAAGTGATGGGGGAGGGGCTGCCTGGAAATCTTGCTCAGCTGTGGTGTAGAATGAGGGACTCGATGGAACGACATAGCGGGTACTGGGACTGAAAGTATAGATCTTCTCAATGATGCAGCATATAAGGGTTTGAATACAAGACAGGATTTCATAGAAAGCTTGGCAGAATGTGTTTTTTCTTCCCTGTTTCATTTTTATATGCATACCTGTCATTTCATTTTCCACTTCTCCTTGTTAGTATTTGTTTTGGTGCTTTACATTTTCTGCTTGAGTGTGTTACTTTTTTTTGTTTTTGATTTTGTTTAAAAAGGTTTTCATCAAGAGTTTTCAAAGCCGTATATGGGGTTAGCAGAAGTTTCAGGAAGCAGCACAGTCACACGCCAGTGGGATTTTCATGTGTTGTAAAAAACTGCATTAAAGAGTGTGTGGCTCTTCTGGTTTTTATCATAACCTTCATGGGAAAAGCCTTTTGACAACCACACTTAAATACAAACACTTACTGACATGAAAGAAAAAGATTGTCCTTCTGCTGCTCTTTCCCCAACTATCTCTCTCTCTCTCTCTCTCTTCTTGACCTTAATTCCTGAACACACACACACACCCCTCAGCTCGTTCACCTGGCCAACATACATCCCCTCACATGTACACTCACATGTGTGCGTTTGAATGGGATCTTGCTGGGATTTGATGCAACATTGCTTTAGCACAGGGTGTTTAGTAAATGCTGAACATGATTAATGATTACACATTTTTAAATGATGTGTTTTAATGCATGGTTACAGTTGATTAGTCTATGTTTGATCTTTAATTGGTCTATGTTTGATCTTTAATTAGTAAGCTACTTGCTGCACCTTGCTTTTAGGTAATAATGTTATGTAAAGGGCCTAGAACTGACAGCAGAGTGAGAAAACTTTCTTCAGTGTCTAATTTTGTGAATGTCTTTTTTTTTGTGTGTGTTGCCTTTCTGAACAGCAACACCCAAGGTAGATAAGGATCATATTCAGAACCACAAAATTGATAAAATCAGCAATTTTTAAAATTTACTTTGTTTGGTATGGGTGGGGTTTTTTTGTGTTTTTTTTTTTTTTTTTTGGTTTGGTTTTTGTTTTTGACATAATCGCAGTAAAGTTAAGTCAGTGTGTGTCATTAAAAAAAAAAAAATCTGTATTGTATAATGATATCACTATTGTAGATTTCTTTGTGATTTGATGAATGGATTTAATCAGAAGATGACAGAGAAAGAAGTCATGGTAAAAACTCAAGAGATATGACAGCTTGATGATGCAATAAGGGGAGAGCAGAATGGTGGAGACATGAGACAAGACAGGGAATGAACAATGATGGACTGAAATGAGAGGGGAGGGGAGGGGGGGAGCTTCTGAAGAAAAATCTAGTCTTGCAGCATATATCTTCTTTACATATCTTCTTTTATACAGCTTAAGATGTTTATTCAGTGACTTCTTTATCAAGCAGTGAGTTTATTGTTTCATGTATATATATACATGCATAAATATACATGAAATAATGACTTATGGAGAATTTTATTTGCTAAAATTATTTATCATTGTTACAGAGATTATGATATTTTATTTATCATTGTTACAGAGATTATGACATTCTTTTTTGTTGATTTTTCTTTCCATTTGTTGTTGGTAAAGTGGAGAGAGCAGCCAGCCAGCTATTGCTTTTTTTTGTTTGTTTAGTTTTTCTTTATTCATGTTGTTTCTTTCAGTGTTTCAATTAGAATTTGTTGTTGGCAGTAACTAACTTACGTAGTGGTTGATAAAAACATAGCAATTTCATTGATCACTTGAATTTGGAAGTGAATAACATTTTTTTTTTCCGAGATCGGAATATTAGGATCAATACAAGTTTTGAAGTGAATAACGTTTGGTTTTTTTGTCTAGACCAAAGTAGTAGGATCTATACACTGACACATGTGATTGAAGATCTTTTCTTTGGTGAATAAATCTTGTTATATATTTGTTTACTTGATGGTGTTTGTCTATGTGGTTGTGAGAATATGAATATGTCTGATTTTGATATTGGTCTTGAGTCATAGGGGACATTTGATTGGAGACATGTATTGGCTTTCTACCCTCATACGCAGATACCAGTCCATTAACGCATGACTGCAGACATTCACTGGCCTGAAGGAAAAAAACAAAAACAACTCTACATGCTTCCTTTGTTGTCTTCTTTTCCCCCAAAGGCTCATAAAGCGGTGGTGAAAAATACCTGGGATTCCAATTAGAGCCGACATTCTGTTGGACAGTTATCTGCTTAGCCACTCGGCTTCACTAACAGGTTGTTAGAAGTCAAGGGGACTCATTTCTGGTTGCAAGACATGGAAAAGGAATCTGGTCTGTTGATAACATTTACACTGATCACCAGTGTCCCCAGGTTTGGCCTCTTAGAATTTTAAACAAGGGCTATATCCTCCATCATTTCCTTTTTTTTTCTTTTTTCTTTCTTTTTTTTTTTTGACTGACAGATCGAGTGCATATTATTACATTTGAAAAATGGTGACTACCACATTTTGCCTTTTAGTAACTTGAGTGCAGTTGCCCCTTTCACACACACACACACACACACATACACACACAATGTAACCGTGCAAACTTCAGGCAGTGTTTTTGGTCTGCCAGTATATTTAAATCTGTGATGAAAAATCAATGTGGAGCTGTCATTTCCCCATCAGTACTGGAAAAGGAGAAACTGAAGACATTTTTTTGCAGGTGTTACTTGGTGAAGAGTCATTGGGGCAGGTTGATCTTTGCAGTACTAAATTTGCTTAGAATAAAAAATGTTCATAAGTATAATGTGGAATTCACCGTAGAGTTAGAAACATTGTTAATAATAAGCAAACTTAGAGCTGCTGAGTTCGCTCATGCAGCCCACCCTAGGTCTCGTGTCAACTGTGTGTCAAAAACCTGGGTTTCCCCAGATGGTTTTCCTGTCCATTCTGCATTATTGTCAGTCCATCATTTTTTTCTGTCATCTCCACAAATGAGGAAGAAACAAAACTAAAAGAGGATGTGAACAAATGAGAAAGAAAAAGTCATGACAATTGAATTGACTGTACACCCACACGTCCCCTCACACGCACAGTTAAGTGTGTGTGCATGTCCACATGCATGCATACATACGTATTCACAAAAGTGCGAATGAACACACACACACCTACACACACAATACCATTTCACATATACCTCAGTTCTTAACTACCCTTCTCCCTCCTCTCCCCACCCCCAGTGCCTCCCTCCCTCCATCTCTCTCTCTCTTTATTTTCATCAAATAAGCCTTCAACTTGGGCATAAAAGTGGAAGGGCATAAAACTGATGAATATGCATGTTTATATGCACGTACACATGCATTCTCTCTGGAACACACACACACACACACTGACATGTGAGTATGCATGTGCTCTCTGGCATGCACACACACACACACAGAGGGGAAGGGAACCTGGGAGAGAGAAGAACTGATAATCATCAGTGCCTGTGGGGAAAGTGCTTTGGGCAGTATATAGTGATTCGATAACTGGCAGACAAAATGCTTCCATAGGTCTATGACTCAGAAGTAGGTTACTTGTTTGTTGGGGGTGGGGGGAGGTTATGGGGGGTATGTATATATGTATGTGTGTATGAATTGTGTTTATTGTTAGCTAGGTGCAATTTGGTGTGTATTTGTAACAATGATGTAATGTATTATGTGTAACATCGTGGGTTTTTCTTTAACACCTGGAGCAGTTTCGGGATAGAGTGCTATATAAGTATCCATTTCTGATGATGATGATAACAATAATGATGATAATAGTTATTATTATTGTTATTATTATTACTGTATTATATATATATATATATATATATATATATATATATATATGTATATAGTGTGTGTGTATGTTTGTGTGTGTGTGTGGTGTCAGCTGCTGAGCATGCAGGTCATGAAATGGTCGATAATCTTTTCGTCGTTTTCATTTTTAAGAGCTTCACATGAACGTCTTCACTGGAAAAAAGAACAGAAAAAAGATACACTAACAATAAAAGTAAAGAAACGGAAAAAAAAGATTTCATGTTTATTGTGTGCCTATCTATTTTGCATCATTTCTTTCTGCAAGAAGAGATAACTGGCCAGTTTGATTTTGTCGTTCAGCTAAATTCGTCTTTCGTGACGTGTTCTCAAAAGTGTTCAAATAAGGGGGTGGCTGGACTCTAATAGGCTTAACAGACCAAAGGCATTAGAAGGCTGTTGCTTTTGTACATTACTCAGGTTGTTTATGTGGTTTATATGCCATGCCTAACTCTCTCTCTTTCTCTCTCTCTCGCTGTCTCTCTCTCTCTCTCCTTTTTAATGTTTATCTTATTGTTTTTGTTTTGTTGATTTTGTCATGTTTATTTGGTTGTTTCAGTCTTCTTGGAGATACTGGCCACAGATGTGTGATACATATATTCTGTTAGCTTTTTATCATTATTCCTGAAGTGGGTATTACATTAAACGCGGATGTATGTAACTAACAGTAATCCATTGTGTGGTAAACGGAGCGTATGTATTGTATTATAATTTTTGTCTGTTTCAAGCAATTAAAGAGAGAATTTTCTTTCGACTCATTCAAATACTGATCAACAAATAACAAGGGGAAATAAAAACAAACTATTGGGTAATTGGCACATCCTTCCCTGATTACCACGCTCACACCAATCATCACGTAAAAGGAAGACATTCAGGTATGAAATTTATTTTATGATACGAGCGAAATAAAAATGAAAAACCAACACACCCTCCATTGGCTACTATGTACATTTCGGTCATCATATAAAAGGAAAATGTTCAGTTTAAAAATCATAACATTTTAAGACACAAACGGACATCAATCAATAATGTAAAAGGGGAAAACATTCAGGTAAGACAAATGTAACTTTTTATAACATGACATCTCAGTTGAAAGGTCTAAAACTGCGATGAAGATAACAAGCAGGCAATAACCCCCGTCCCCCCCCTCCCTCACTCCCCCCACCCGTCCCACCCCCGCCACAGCAAAACAAAACACCGCGCGTTCCCACATGACAACGCGCGCGCACACACACACACACACACACACACACACACACACATCCTGTCCTCCCCCTATTACCCACCCCTCCCCTCACTTCTCTCTTTACACACGCATAGATTTTTTTCATACGAAGAAAAAACAACGAAAACTGTCGTCACGGCAACGAACAAATCACAGGCAACTGAATATCACTTGAACGTATATTTCAACACTTACTAGCAATAATTGTATTAGAGGGGATTTTTTTTATACTTGGCGAGTGGCATGTTAACCCACGATTTCTCAAACAATGGGAAAGCGAGAAAAAGTGGGATTGCGAGAAAGTGTGGTCGTTTCCCTTCTACGTTTTCTGTCAAAACTGTGATGAATCGTGGGCTAACAATGGCATTGATTTTACACCGTCTACGAGAAGGAACTTTTTGAAAGGCTGAGTATGTGCAGAACCATCACAAATTTGGTAAGCTTTTCTGCCAAGAGCGGATTGGTACAGGGTGTTCAGTTGTTTCTGGGACTCATCCAAAGTTTATCTTTTGTTTGACAGTCAGATTTCCAAACCAAGCAGCAATGCTGAAAGCCACGATACTTTAGACTTTTACACACCAGCTCTGGGACATGTAACTAGCATTATGACATCTTAATTTTCACAACAGAAGAGTATCTGGTGCGATGTATTGAAAACTGCATCAACATTTTCAATGAATGTAAAGTTCTGGTGAACTATCATCCGGGCCTAGATATTGAAAGTTGCCCACTATTGTTCCACATGTTTTTTATCTGTTGTAACTCTGTGTGTGTGTGTGTGTGTGTGTGTGCGCGCGCGCGCGTGGCTTCCACGCCTAAGTTCTTTTGCCATCTAGTTTTCGCCACGGTTAGGTCAAGAAAGTTATGCTTTACGTAGACGGTCAACGCACACAATTAAGAATGACAAAGCGAATAGCGTTGACCCTTTTTTTTTCTGTTGACAGCAAAGAACAAGTGGCAATGCTGAACCACACAGCAACAGTCGAGTTTTACGACCTCTTGAATTCAGTCGCCCGAAAGGTTAAGTCTTCCATCCCACCCCCTACCCCCACCCCCACCCCCCCACCACCCCACCCCCGACCAAGTCTGTGTCGCTGTCGACCTATTCATGTCATTATTGCCTCTGTGCAGTGCTGCCCTAGCTGGTCGATTGAAGCCAGCAGAAAACGTCAATAGAAGTTGATGCATGCGCGGAAAGCACGCACGCCTTCTTTGCTTCTTTATGCCTTCTTTGGGTTAAAAAAAAAAAAAAAAAAAAAATTTTCTTTGTTCGTGAAAATATTAAACTTGATTCCCTGTTTTTATTTTGTTGACTCTCACTCGACTGTCTTTCGTTTACATAATATTTGCTTTTCTATTAGTATTAATCATGTTGTTCATAGTGCCCGTCCATTTCCTAAAAAAAAAAAAAAAAAAAAAAAAAAGCTGGCGTTTTCACTTCCGCGTGCGCAGTCTATATATCTCTCTCTCCCTACCAATATATATATATATAAACTGATGGCTCTCTGTGTCTCTATGTCTGTCTGTCTGTCTCTCTTTCTCTCTCTCTCCCAACACACACACACACACACACACACACACACACACAACAACGACGTTGACGTTGGCGGAAAGGCAGTTGACGAAACAGGCGGACAATTGCTGACGGCCCGTGGTTCCAGGTGGGTGACGGGCACAGATGGCTTGTTTTGGTAACTTGGCTGCAGACTACAGAATACCTGCTTATCTTTAAAAACGAGAAATGGATTCGCCGTGCGAAATTACATAAACCGTGTAAGAGAATTATTCAGTGCAAACTCATTCAGCATGCTCAGATACTAATCTGACATACAGTTATTGCAACCATACCTATATAACAATCAATGTAAGAGAATAAACATGAAAAAAAAATCATACTATAGTGAATCATAGATTATGATTAAATCCAAGCTGTTCAACAGTATCTTTTTTATTTTATAAAAGATATAAACGCGCGCGCGCGCACACACACACACACACACACACACGGGCGGGAGGTGGTGGTGGTGGGAATTGCCTATGTGTTTGGGTCGCCAAATTTTACGTGAAACCATTTTTACTGTGATGCGAGGCGCTGTGTCGGAATCGGTTCTAACAGGCGTTGGACTTCCGACTCCGTGTCTGCCGGTGATTAGGGCTCGAGGCCTCGTTTCGGCATGATGTTGTGTCCTTTGGGAAAGGTACTTTACTCCGATTTTACCCACTCCACCAAGGTATAAATGAGTCCGTGACTTTGGTTGGGGAAAGTTAAAAACTCCGGATAGAGAGTACTGGATAGAGAGTCTTCTGCCAAGCCCAAGACATAACGGATGTGAATCACTGCCCAGATGGCTGACCTTAGCGACTGAGTTACAAACTGCTGGGAATCATGCAAAACAATTGTTGTAGAACTTGGGTATGGCGTGCCAAATCTATGCAAAACCATTGTTTAACTTCATTGTTGATATAATTATTATTTTAGGCTGATTTACGAAAGTAGCAGGATGTGTGAATTGCAGATGATGGTCACGTGGTTCGTTTATAAACAACTTCCGAGACTGACATAATGTTATGATTTAGGTTTGATTTTATACTGATATGGTGCCTTACATTTGCTCCTGTTTGTTGGTATACTGCTTGTTGATTTTTTCCTCCACATTCAACACATCCAGCCTCATCCGATGTCAGCCATGAAACTGTTGTGTGAATCACCCGCTTTCTCGTAAACAGAATTCAGTACGTCCATTTTCAATGACTGAATCCTGTCATGATACAGTAGGTTTACACTGGCTGCTTCGAGGCACAAGTTAGCCACCTACGGAGATAGCGTGTACGCAATCTGTCATCATTAATAGAGTGAAAGAACTAAAGACAAGAACACTCCTTCAAAAATCCAGGTGACAACGAGAAATGGACAAGATCCGAAATACAAAAAGAAAGCTCAAGAAAAATGATGAAGACTGCTTCAGAATTTGAGAACCAGAGCCTACTGAAACTTTGGAAAGACCTGAAAGCAAAGCACAGTGCCCTCAGAAAAGCAGAATCAGCAAGGAAGAAAAGGAGCAAAAATAAGAAGCCACAAGACTGCTTCTTCCGAGACCAATGTCACCCCTGAATGTCGAAGGAAACATCTTCTCTGTCATGGATGCAAGACTGATAAAATACCTCACAGGAAATGAGTACCTGGATGTGTCAGTCCAAAAAGAGGGTATCCCAGGAGTTCCTGGTTGTGTAGAATATGCTGCAATGAGTTGGAATGCAATCCAAAGAGCAATGGCAGAGAAAAAGAACCTGGCAAATGCGTACGGGTCAGTTCCTTATGGGATGATCCAAATGGCTCTCGAGATGCACCATGTACCAACGAACATCAGCGGAATGCTGAAGTTCTTCCATGGATTCTCCGTGCGGTTCACCACCAAGGAATGCACGACAGATTGGACCAATCTGGAAGTGGGCATAGCCATGGGCTGTGCAATTTCTCCAATCCTGTTCGTGCTGGCAATGGAAGTGACCTTGAAGGCCTCAGTGAAGGGCACGGATCGAGCTGACCTCGGCAACGGATACCAGATACCACCTTTGAAAACCTTCATGGATGACACAACTGTCCTTTCAAAAAATGAGGATGAAACCCGTAAAATATTGACGCAGTTGGACGAGCTAGTTGCCTCAGCCAGGATCAACTTTACACCAAAGAAATCACGAAGCCTCTCACTGCGTAAAGGAAAGGTCACATTCACTGTAGCCAACCAAGCCATTCCAACGGTGTCAGATGAACCAGTCAAGATCCTTGGAAGATGGTATGATGAGTCCCTGAAAGACAAAAAGAGGAAAGGAAACCAAGCAGACAGCAGAAGAAGGCCTGCACATTATAGACCAGTGTGGCCTTCCTGGCAAACACAAAGTGTGGTGCCTACAGTCCATGCTGATGCCAAAGCTCCTGTGGCCTCTCCTGATATAATGATATCAGCTGTAGCACAGTCGAGTCGATTGAAGCTAAGATCAACAAGTACACACGTAAATGGCTTGTCCCATCTGGTCTTACTGTCGCCAAGCAAAGCTGAGGCTACCTCTGAAATCCCTTGTCAAAGAATATAAGGTAGGGAAGGCAAGACTTCTCAGCATGCTCGAAGACTCAGGAGACAGTATTTTGAGATCCAATCAACCCAAGCTGAAGACTAGCAGAAAATGTAAAGTCAGGGAAGCAGTCAGTGCAGCGAAAGAAAGTCTTAAGACGAAGGAAATAATAGGACACGCCCAAACCAACACACAGGGCCTGGGATCGACAAAGATAGAATGGTGGTCCAATGCAAAAGGGAAAGCAAAATGAAACATGATCAAGAAGGAAGAGGATGATAAAAGTGTCCGGAAGGTAGTCCGGCAAGGTCAGCAGGGGAAAATGCACTCCAAAGGAGCCTCAGCTGGAGTGGCATGTGGGACATGGCCCCTCTGAGGTTCAGCTTCATCCTCAGATCTGTGTAGGACCTCCTTCCCTCGAATGCAAACTTGGTGAAATGGGGGAGAGCAGAGGACCCTGTGTGCCCACTCTGCCATGGAAAACAAACAGTGGAAGATGTCCTCAGCTCATGCAAAGCGGCGTCAAGCCAAGGACGGTGCACATGGTGGCACAACCAAGTGCTAAAAGAAATTGCACACGTGTTGAGCACTACCCAAGGAGCACCAACCCCACCAGAGGTTCCAGCTGAGTTCCTCTCTGGAGAAGACAAAAAAGTCAGGCCAGGAACAGCTGTAACATCCAAAGCATGGAAACGTGGGCTGCTGAATGGTGCCAAAGATTGGGAATACACAGTTGACCGACCAGAGGGGAAGAAACACCCAGAAATCATCAGCAAGATCGGCATGAGACCTGACATAGTACTCCACTCCAAGGCAACGAAACAAGCGATTCTGATTGAGTTGACTGTGCCATATGAAAGCAGAATAGAGGAAGCCCACATCTACAAGACCGAGAAGTATGCTACTCTAACCAGCAGCTTGAGAGAATCTGGCTTCCTAGCCAAAGTCCTCGCCATTAGAGATTGGTGCAAGAGGGTTTGTGGGCGTATCTGCCTACAGCCTAATGAAACAGCTGTCGATTTCTGGCAGAGAGAAGACAAGGGCTGTCAAGGCAATGGCAGAAGCAGCAGAAAAGAGTTCAAGCTGGATCTGGTCGAGGAGGAATGAAAGTATACTTCATAAACATTAAATTTCCCAACTCAAACTAGGCATACTATGGTTCAGTATTAAAACGTCTGCCAAAAAGGTGACTCAGTTCTGAAGTGGCAACCAATCTGGAGGCGTGGGTTCGAACCTGCTGAGGATCAGGTTAAAAAAGAAAAGAAAAAAAGGCAATACAAGGGCGTCCAGGAGTCATGGCCTAGGTGCGGCTCGGCCCCGAAACGATTTAGAGGGGCTTCTTCCCTGAAGACCTTGTATTGTTCAGCTCTCCCTAGAGTTTCTTGTCAGTGTTGTTGTCTTTGTTGTTGTTGTTGTTTCTCATTGTCTTTAAAGCAGATGTGGTGTTGCGTGTCGATCAGTCTGCACGCTTTTACGCCTTCTTGAAACGGAAACTTCTTTAATCGAGCGACAAGACATCGACATACAGCGAGGGAAGTCGACAGTGAGCTAAAAATAGCTCAGTGGCTCTCTGACGAACGACACCGGGGATTCACCATGGCAACAACCCACAGCTGCAGGCGTTACAGGGGAGGGGTTGGCTTATTGGCCAGGTGTCTGTCCTAACTGGTGGGTCGTCGTTAAGCGGGTATGAATCTCTCTCTCTCTCTCTCTCTCTCTCTCTCTCTCTCTCTCTCTCTCTCAACATGCAACACACACACACACACACACACACACCTCTCTCAACATGCTACACATACACGCGTGCGCGCGCACACACACACGCGCACCTCTCTCTCTTTCCTTCTCTCTCTCTCTCTCTCTCTCTCTCTCTCTCTCTCTCTCTCTCTCTCTCTATATATATATATATATATATATATTGTCTTCTCTCTCTCTGTGTCTCTCTGTCTTTCTCTGTCTCTGTCTCTCTCTCTCTCTCTCTCTCTCGCTATATATATATATATATATATATATATATATATATATATATATATATCACTCTCTCTCTTTCAGATCAATGGCAGATCACCCACACAACCCACACCCCCGGATTACTCTGATTTCTCACCCACCAGGTAAAGGCCTACATGACGTCGGTTGGGGAAGATTAAAAGTGGAGGAAGGAGAGCACTGGGACCCGCCTTTCTACTATGCCCAGAATTAGACACAGTCAATATGAATTTACTGCCCCTAACCTTTCACCTTTGTCCCCACCTCCCCACCCCACCCCCTTTTTAAAGAATTTTATTTTGTATTTATATTTTTTCTAACCAGTGATCTTCAGTTTTCGTTTCAGCTGACAACGCGTCAAATTTACTACACCTATATAAGGACAACATCCAGTTAGGGTTGTGCAGCTGAACTGCATTCAACAAGATCCCCCCCCCCCCTCCCCCCCATTCCTTTGTCGCAAAGTGGGCGGAGTCTTCTGCTGCTCAGCGTCTGACGTCCCCCGCGTGTGCTGTGGCACGAGATCCGGACTGTGAAGCCTGTCTGTGGTCATGGGAGAAGCTCACCAGACGGGGGGACATAAACAATCACGAGGCCAGTGCTTCATTTCTTGTCATTTGTTCTGAGTGGATTTCTTTTTAAGTGCATATGTTTTTTTGTTTTTTTTGTTTTTTGTTTTTTGTTGTTGTTGTTTCTTTCCCTTTTTTTCCCCCCGTCGCACTCTGGGAGATGGACAGAAGGGTGTAACAGACAGTCTGTGTAGTCTGAGACAAATTGTTGCTGTCAGTGTTGTTGACAGCGGTGGTGGCGGTGTGAAGTGAAGACTGAATGTACCAAACTAAGCAGCACAGGCCGTGAAAACTTGTGTTCATCAGGTAAGTCATGTGTGTGTGTGTGTGTGTGTGTGTGTGTGTGTGTGTAGGTCGCAAATGAAATCCTTTTTTTCCTTCTCTTGTTTGTCGTAGCTTTTCGCTTATTAATTTTTGTCTTTCATAATATATGTGAGGATGAAAGCTGCATTTTGTTCGCTTATTTATTCATTTTTGCTGATGGGTATTTCAAGTGAGCCTACAGAGAATTTTCTGTTTTGGTTGGAACAGACAATAAAGTATTTTGAATTGAATTGAATTGAATTTGTCTAGTAATTGTGTCTTTGTATGTAAATGTATGTACCCATTTACTTGATTATTTCAAATATTCATCTATTTATTTATTTATTTATTTATTATCTATTCATTCAGTTATCCATTTGTTACTTGACGTAATCCAGACCCCATTATGTCTGTGTTGGGATACTCCAGCGCTACAAAAATTACATGAAAATCGATGTGCCTCAGCATGTGGTCCTACCTTGCCCCAGAGAAATTGTCATTTACTTTCCCAGCGACACAACGTGTACGAAGCAATCATGCACTCGTACGTATTATATTTACTCTGCAGCGGAAGTACACAAGGAACTGGTGACGAGAGTTGGATAATTACAACAATTACATACAGACTGCAGCCTGTGTGTTGTGCTGGGAAGTGCACTGTAGTGTAGTGTCGTGTCGTGTATTACTGTTTGTCACTATAGATTTCTCTGAGTGAATTTGAGATACACAGCTTGGCAATGATCTTTAGTACTCTCTCTCTCTGTGTCTGTGGGGGATCATTTCCGGAAAGCAAACTGTAAACATGGACTGGCAGGAGCTCTGACGTTTTTGTTAAATTTTGTGTTTTGGTGAGTGCATGGGATTTCTTGACGTGTGTTGGACATCATGCCGGCAGTACCTCTGTGTTTCCGTATGGTTTGTGGTGGTTTTGTGTCTGTCTTTTTATTTTTCATACATCGTCATGATTTGAAAAGGGCCAATCTTGTATCGGACATTGAAGATTCGTAACTGGCAAGGCGGTGTAGTGATTGGTTTGATCGTCTATCTGCTATACTACGGACAATTACCACAGTGTTGTGGTGACGTGGAAATGAACCCTTGACCTGGCCCCAGCAACAAGGCGGAGAACCTGAGGCAAACGAGAGTGTCAAGTGCTGGAGGGAACTCGGCGTCGTTTAAGTCCTCTTCCTCACAGACTTAGATGAACCTTCTGGTAAAGACATCATGTCGTTCCTTCAGAACATGGGCAGTAAGTTTGATGTCTTGAACGCTAAGTTTGATGATATGAAGGCTGACATGAAGGACTTGAAAGAGACATGTGCAGGTTTGCATGAGGAAGTGTTTTCTTTGAAGAAGGACATTGCTGACATTAAACATGAAAATGAACGCTTAAAAGAGGAGAATGACAGTCTGACTGAAAAAGTGTTGAAACTAGAACAAAAGACGATGACTTAGAATGTCGTTCTAAACGAAATAATGTGCTGTTTTTTGGTATTCAACGCAGAGAGAAGGAGACGAAATAGATGTGTGAGAATCTGGTTCAGGACTTCCTGACAGACACGTTGGAGCTGACAGACGATATTCAGTTTGACAGGCTCCACAGTTTGAACGGGAAGCCAGACTCTCTCATTATTGGTTGTTGTATTTTTTACAGGGACAAAGAAACAATTCTCCGAGCCAGGCATAAGTTGAAGGGATCCAATATACACATTGGGGAAGATTTTTCTCCACAAGTCAGAGAAATACGCAATAAGCGTCTCCCATTTGAAGGCCGCCAAACAGGAGAACAAAAGGGCCTCAATGGTTTATGATCACCTCATTGAGGGGAAAAGTTTTGTTTGGATCATGAATCCAATCTAAAAAAGATGATGATGTAGGAAAACGGCTGGCCTGTTAATGATAAAGTACAACACCACCATTTTTTTTTAATGTTAATGTGAGTCAAAAAGTAGATAGGACCAGAGAAAGGGTGTCACCGCCTCAAGGGAAGGCAGTGGGTGAACATTCACATGCAGATCGAGTCGAGGCGAGCGACAACAGCTGTGTCAAAGCTTCATTGTGGAGAAAGGGGTCGCGGCAGAACTGCCCAACGCAGTGTGTCAGAAAATCAAACACAGTCATGTCTTGTCCCGTTGTATGACAAACGTGTCCTTGAAGAAAATATGTTAAATAGTGTGCTTGGAGAGAATGAAAGTGTTGATGACAATGGTCCGGTTTATGTGATGAATGAATGTTCTGCTGCTTTCGATAATGTTTGTTCGTCTCATGATATGCCGTCATTTATTGAAAATAAGAAATGTGGTATGTGTTCTGATTCTGACAAGGAATATTCAAATGTGATCAAACAGATCGATGTGGCAAATGATCGATGAAATGATAATGTTACAAGGACGAAAGGGAAACATTTGTCTTTTCTGCACTGGAACGTGAATGGGTTGCTTTCAAGATTTCTGATAAAGATTTTGTTTCGTTTATTGTGCCTTTTGATTTTATGTGTCTTGTAGAAACATTCGTTGATTCGCTTCAAACAACTGTTTTCAGTGACCATAGAATATTTTGCAAACCAGCAGTTCAATTTTAAAAACAAGGTAGACGTTCAGGGGGTGTTGTATGTCTTATTAAAAATGAGTTTTTACCATATGTGTGAGAACTGCATGTTCATCATAAGAATACATTAATGTTTACTATTTGTAAAAGTCTGTTTGGTTTCTCAAAAGATGTTCTTTATGTTTGTACTTATGTACTACCGGAAAATTCTCCATATTATGCTATCTTTGATATAGATAACGGTATATGTGACCTTGAAAATTGTCTCAGTGATGTTACTTTATATGCCTGATATGTATGTGCTTTTGACTGGGGATCTTAACCATAGAATCTCCAATGTCTGTCAGGAGTTCTATGTAGAAAAAAGTGCGCACACATTACAAAACATAACTGCTGTTAATAGATGCTCCGATGACAAAGTGTTCAACAGTTATGGTAGATACTTGTTAAACATGTGCTCAGCACTAGATCTGTGTGATTTAAATGGTGTTTGTGATGGTGACCATCAAGGTCATTTCACATATATCTCAGGGACAGGCTGCAGTGTAAATGATTATTGCATAGCTTCCATTGATTTGTTTACTCTCGTTAAACTGTCCTGCAAACTGTGCGTGAGGAAGCGTATTGACTCTGATCACTTGCCTTTAAAATTAAGTATTAATTGCACTCAGGAATGGATGAACAGGGATGTTGTTAACAGAAAACCACAGTTTATTGAAAAATGCCAATGGAATGATGAATACTCTGAGACTTTTCGTACCAGGATAAACAGTGAGGAGGCATTTTTAATAGTCGACGAGGCTATGAATCTGATTGAGGAAAATGTTAATGCTGCACTAGATATATTCAACAATTGTATTAAAAAAAAAGAAGCTATTTGCATGAATAAACGAATTATAATTGACTATATACAAAAGCAGGATGACTGGTTTGATAAGGAGTGGCAACATGCAAAGACTGAGGTAAGGACTCTCCTAAATATATGTCGTAAGACATCGAGCGTGGAAGACATAAGTACCTACTGTATTGCTCGTAGAGAATACAAGAAACTTTTAAAAAGGAAAGAAAAGACACACAGATCTACTGTATTAAATAACTTAGTTCAGTTAATGATCAGCAGGAATTTTGGAAACACATGCATATGATAACAAAGGGAAAGAATTACACAAGCATTAGCATATCTGTTGACAACTGGTACACTCATTTTAAAGAACTTCTTGATAGAGATATTGATGAATATGAAGAAGATTTCATCGATACAGAAAATTATATCGAATATTTTGATCGCCCAGTATCTAAACAGGAGGTGTCATTAGCGATAAAAAGATTGAAGGCCAGAAAAGCAGCAGGTCCAGATGGTATCATTGGAGAGTTTTTCAGAAATGCCAGAAATATTGTAACTGACTTCTTTCAATGCACTTTTTGATAAAGGAGTATTTCCTGATGAATGGACAGAAAATTATTTTACCACTATTTAAGAAAGGGGCAGTAAATGATCCAAGTAACTATAGGGGTATATCATTATGTGATATTAGTAGTGAGCTATATAGTTCCATAATGAATTGTAGATTACAGGAATGGGTCCAACAAAACAATATCACTGGTGAATGGCAACCGGGCTTCAAGAAAGGGTATTCTACTGTCGATCAAAATAATGTCTACACTTTTAGCAATAATACAGAAGCAGTTCTCTTTAAATCGTAAATTGTACGTAGCCTTCATCGATTTTGAAAAAGCTTTTGATTCAGTCTCAAGAAATCTATTGTGGCCAATACTTCAAAGGAATGGAATTAAAGGTGAGATGTATCGATGTATCAAGAGTATGTATGATAATGTGAAAGCTAGGGTTAGATGTGGTGGAGATTTTACTGATTACATCATATGTACAAGTGGTGTTAAGCAAGGAGATGCGTGCAGCCCTATCCTCTTTTCACTATTCGTAAATGAATTAGCACCAGAAATAATTGAAAATGGAAGACATGGTATAACATTATCGCCAGATGTTATCGAACTATTCATATTATTATTAGCAGACGATATTGCCCTGTTATCAGAAACTCCTGTTGGACTCCAGATTCAGTTGAACAATCTATGTACTGCTGGAGCTAGGTATCAACTTAAGATTAATATGGAAAAAAGTAATATTGTCGTATTTAGAAAAGGTGGGGTTTTAGCGGCAAGAGAGAACTGGTTCCTTGATGGCGAGAAAATGACAATCGTTAACTGTTACAAGTACATGGTATCTACTTTTCCACTCGTCTTAGTTTTGTAGCAGCTTGTACTGATCTTGCAAGTAGAGCGAAAAATGCGCTGTTGTACATCCTTAAGCGACTGTATATGCTCAACAGTAACTCTCTTGAAGTACTTTTGAAGATTTTTGACGCCCAAGTGCAGCCCATTGCTTTATATGGAGCTGAATTGTGGGCCTTACAGAGTGCTGTGGTAATGTTGAAAAGGTACATGTATATGCTCAAGAGAAATTTTTAGGTGTCCATATAAAAACTCCCAATGATTTAGTGTATGGAGAGACAGGTCATTTTCCAGTTTCCATTAATGCATGTGT